>NW_022589709.1:62244078-62343152 GCF_004348235.1 Phoca vitulina
CCAGCTTTGCTTTTCTTTTTCAACATTCCTCTGGCTATGCGGGGTCTTTTCTGGTTCCATACAAATTTTAGGATTATTTGTTCCATTTCTTTGAAGAAAGTGGATGGTATTTTGATGGGGATTGCATTGAATGTGTAGATTGCTCTAGGTAGGATTGACATCTTCACAATATTTGTTCTTCCAATCCATGAGCATGGAACGTTTTTCCATTTCTTTGTGTCTTCCTCAATTTCTTTCATGAGTATTTTATAGTTTTCTGAGTACAGATCCTTTGCCTCTTTGGTTAGATTTATTCCTAGGTATCTTATGGTTTTGGGTGCAATTGTAAATGGGATCGACTCCTTAATTTCTCTTTCTTCTGATCTGTTGTTGGTGTATAGGAACATTTCTATATTTTAAAATGCCAATTAAAAACAAAATGTGATCAGTTAAAATGAAATAAACCCACTATAGCTTATCTCTCCCCATGAATACAAAAAGCAGCAACCTGAGTACTCTACAAAATAAATAAAATAAAAGCAAGCAGACTGGAGAAATAAAATTTTAAGTAAGCCATATCAGGCTGATTTCCTGTTACTTTTTTCCCCTCTTTTGCCCTGGCTTGGAGAGAAGATTAACTCCATTTGGGGAACTCTGTAGAGGGCACATACAGCAAAAACTTAAGAGAAATCTCATCGAGTTCATGAGAGAACTGGGAAAAGGGGCCCTCCTCAGACTCAGGAGCTGGAGAGGTAGATCCCTAGATGCTATGTACCAACAGGTCTAAGTCCTGTGCACCAGAAAGACCAAAGGCAGCAGAGCAAAACTTTGAAAACTATGGATATTGTCACCCAAAGAAGATGAAACAGAAGTTATGGTCTGAATCTACCCTGGTTGTTGACCATATGCTTTGAAAAACAAAAGAATGCTCCAGAGGACTTTAATAAGACCCAGACTTTCAGGGGACGCTTGGGTGGCTCAATTGGTTAAGCATCAGCCTTTGGCTCAGGTCATGATCCCAGGGTCCTGGGATCGAGCCTAACATCACATCGGGCTCCCTGCTCAGTAGGGAGCCTGCTTCTCCCTCTCCCTTTGCCCCTCTGCCCCGCTCATGCTCTTTCTCTCACTCTGCACTCTCTCAAATAAATAAATAAAATCTTAAAAAAAAAAAAAAAGACCTAGACTTTCACAACATAGTACTCAAAATGCCCAGGATCCAAAATTACTGGGCTTACAAAGAAACAGGGAAATGTGATCAATTCTCAAGGGAAAAAACAATCAACAGATGCCGACTAAGAAGAACCAGATGTTAGAATTATCAGAGATTTTATAGCAACTATTTTAACTATGCTCCATGAGATGAAGGTAAACACTAATGAAAGGAGTAAAACACAAACTATAAAAAGAACTAAATGGACATTTTAGAAGTGAAAAAGATATCTGAAATAAAAATTCACTGGATGGGATCAAGGGCAAAGTTAGTGAATATGAAGATAGTAATGATCTCATCTGAAGAACAGAGAAAACCTTAAAGACAAGTGGGAAAACATTTTCAAAAGGTATAATATTTGTGTCACTGGAGTCCCAGAAGATGAGACATAAATACAGAAAAATATGGAAGAAACAATGACTGAAAACTTCCAAATTTGGAAAAATATATGAATTTTACAGAACGAAGAAGCTCAGCCAACCACAAAAAAGGGTAAACTCAAAGAAAGCCATGCCCAAACATCTCATAATCAAATCACTGAAAACCAAAGCTAGAGAAAAAATCTTGAAAGCAAAGAATAATAAAACACAGTATATTGAAGAACGACTCAAATAATTAAGAGATTTCTCATCAGAAATCATAGAAGACAGAGGACAGTGGAACAACAGCTTAAAAGTGTTGAAAGAAACTGAAGTGTCAACACAAAATTCTATATCCAGCAAAAATATTGCTCAGGAATGATGGTGAAATAAAGGTGTCCTCATATCAGCGAAAACTAAGCATTTGCTGCCAAAGAGACCTGCTCTAGAAGAAATGCTAAAGGAAGTTCTTCAGGCTAAAGAAAAATAATACCAGACGGAAACTTGGAAATATAGGAATAAAAGAAGAGCAATAGAAATGATAAATACCTGACTACATATAACAAACTGCTTTTGTCCTTTTACGTTCTTTAAAATAAATATGATTATTGAAAGCAGCAATTTGAACACTGCCTTGTGGCATTTTAAATGTATGTAGATGTAATACACATAAAAACTGTAACATAAAGAAGGGAGAGTAAAGGGACCTATAAGATTGTTAGACTCTACATCCTACTTAAAGTGGCAAAATATCAACTCAAAGTAGACTGGTTAAGGTTAGGTATGTTTATTATAATACCAGAACCATTAAAACTATACTAAGAGATACAAACAAAAAAGACAACAGATTAAGTGAAATACTAAAAAATGTTAGAACAATCCAAAGTAGCAGAGGAGAAAGCAGGGAAGAAGGAACAAAGGAATAAAAACAAACAAAGAAAACAAGTATTAAATGGTAGACTTAAATTCAACTACATCAATAATTATATTAAATGTAAATGGTCTAAACATACAAATTAGAAGATATGGTAAAATCAGATTAAAAAGCAAGACTCAACTTCATGCTATGTACAAGTAAGCTACTTTAAATATAATGACATAGATGGATTAAACGGAAAAAGGATAGAAAAAGATATACTATGCAAACACTTTCAAAATAAACCTGAAGCGGCCATATTAATACCAGACAAAGTAGATTTCAGAAAAAGGAATACTTACATCACATAAGGTGAGACATAATAGGATAAAAGGGTCAGTTCTCTAAAAACACATGAGAATCCTAAATGGATAAACCTAAACCTAACATTAAGACTTCAAAATACATTAAGTATTTAGCTTAAAGCTTAAAAGAGAAATAGACAAATTCAGTTATATTTAGAAACTTTAACAGTCCTTTTTCAATAACTAATAAAACAAATAGAAAATTAGCAAGGATGAATACCTAAACACTATCAACCAATTTAGTCTCACTGACATTTACATCCCACCTATTACTAGAAAAAAAAAATACTACTCTTTTAAAAATGCACAAAGAACATTCACCAAGATAGTCCGTATTCTAGGCCATAAAACAAGCTTTGACAAACTCGAAAGAACTGAAATCATACAAAGTATATTCTCTGATGTAACAGAATTAAACCAGAAATCAGTAACAGGAAGATATTTGGAAAATTCCCAAATATCTGGAACTAAATAACACTTATAAATAACTCATGACTAAAAGAAGAAGTGATGAGAAAAATCAGAAAATACTCTGTACTGAATGAAAACACAAATAAAATACATCAAAATTTGTGACCTACAGCTAAAAAGAGTTTAGAGGGAAATGTACAGTATTAAATACTTATACTGGAAAAGAAGAAAAGATTCAAAGCAATAATCTAAATATCCACCTTAAGAAACTAGAAAGAGAATGAGAAATTCAAAGCCAGCAAACAGAAGGAAGTAATAGACCAGAAATTAATTAAATTGAAAACTGCCCACCCCCCAAATTCTATGAAACCAAAAGATTAATGAAATCAATAAACCTATAATCAGAAAAAAAAGAAAGACAAACTATCAGTATCAGGAATAAAAGAGGACATATTATAATTCCTACAGAGGCATTAAAAGGCTCATAATGGAATTCTATGAATAACTTTATGCCTATAAATTCTAATAATTAGATTAAATAAACAAATTCCTCAAAAATCAAAAATTACCAAAGTTCACTCAGGAAGCAATAATAACCTGAATTAGTAACAAATTTATTAAAGAAATTAAATCTGTATTTAAAAATCTCTAACAATGCAGGTTCAGATGTTTCCCTGGAACATTATACCAAACATTTAAAAAGAATATCAATTCTACAAAATATCTTCCTGACAACAGAGAAGGGAATGGTTTCCAACTTATTTTAAGAGGCCAGCATCACCCTGATACCAAAACCAAAGATATTACAAGGAAATACAATTACAGACCAATATCCCTCAAGAACATAGGAGTAAAACACCTCAACAAAATATGAGAAAATCTAATTTAAAAATATACAAAAAGGAAAATACACCACAACCAAGTACAGTTTATCCCAGGAAAGCAAGGTTGGTTTGACATTAAAAATCAGAGTTAGTAACTCACTATATTAACAGACTGAGAAAAAAACAAAAACATGACCATTTCAACAGATGTAGAAAAAGCAATTTTCTTCAACAGAAAAAGCCATTGATGGGGCGCCTGGGTGGCTCAGTCGTTAAGCATCTGCCTTCGGCTCAGGTCATGGTCCCAGGATCCTGGGACTGAGCCCTACATCGGGCTCCCTACTCAGCAGGAAGTCTGCTTCTCCCTCTCCCACTCCCCCTGCTTGTGTTCCCTCTCTCGCTGTCAAATAAATAAATAAATAAAATCTTTAAAAAAAGAAAAAAGAAAGAAAAAGCAATTGACAAAATTCAACATTACTTCATAATAAATAAAACTCTCAGTAAAACAGGAACAGAAGATAACTTAGCCTGATAAAGGCATCTGCAAAAGAAATCCTACATTAACATCATAATAGCAAAAGACTGAACGTTTTTTCTGAGATCAAAACAAGGCAAAGATGTCTGCTCTTACCTCTAGTGTTCAACATCACACTGAGAGACAGAGAATCTTAAGCAGGCTCCACACCCAGCACTGAACCTGATGCAGGGCTCGATCTCAGGATCCTGAGATCGTGACCTGAGCTGAAATCAAGAGTCAGATGCTTAACTGACTGAGCCACCCGGGTCTCTCTACAGCAGCTTTATTCATAAATGCAGAAGACTAGAAACAACCTGACTGTCATTGCATTGGTGAATGGATAAACAAACTGATGCATTCATGTAACTGACTACTACTTGGTAGTAAGAAACAAACCCCTTATACACACATAACATCTCAAATACATTATACTAAGTGAAGGAAGCCAGAATCAAAAGGAAGGATATGTGGGTGTACACACATATACACTCTCATTATTTAATTTATAGGACATTTTAGAAAAGGTAAAATTAAAGGGACTGATCACCAATGCAAGGGATTGAGAGTCAGCAATGGAAATAACACATGGTGACAGTGTGAGGGAATTTTTGGAGGGGATATAACCGTTTCATATGTTGATTGTGGTGATTATTACAGGACTCTATTCATTTGTCCGAACTCAAAACCGTACAGCAAAAAATTCAGATGTGTTTCTTAATAATTACAATAGACACTTACTTAAAGTAATACATTTGCAGTCCAAAGAGTTCTAAGTTGTACATTTCAGGTTTAATCAACTTCATAAAAATACTTTGAGGACAGGTGCAACCACAGATTTCAACTACATGATTCTTTCTTTGCCCATTTTTCTCTCTCTCTCCTTTCCTGCCTAACCTCTTTCAGATGTCATTCAAGGTAGAATTTATCCTTATATTTTGTCCACTGCTCTTTTTTTTTAAAGATTTTTTAAAAAATTTATTTATTAGAGAGAGAGAGCGTGTGAGAGAGATCACAAGCAGGGGGGGAGAGGTGGAAGGAGAAGCAGACTCCCCACTGAGCAGGGAGCCTGATGTGGGACTTGATCCCAGCACCCTGGGATCATGACCTGAGGCAAGGGCAGACGCTTAATTGACTGAGCCACCCAGGTGCCCTGTCCACTGCTCTTTATGCAAAATATGCTGCCTCATGGTCAGGAGCAGTGCTCTCTTAATGTGAATCATCCTGTCATAATAAAGATTCTTAGGAAGTCTTCTTATGGCTTCTTTTATACCATCATTCTCACATACTGTATCATCTTGCATTAACCCCAATTATTGAACCCTGCAGCCCTATAGTACCATTTTTGAATATCCCCCAGCCCCCAGCTGGATGCTGCAATGGAGGGCTGCTCTCCATGATGATCTAAGACCACAGGTGTATGTATTTTCATAGTATTTACAGTATATTTTACAGTATAGTAAGAATTTTACTCTATGTAAATTTCAAAGCAAACTACTGCTACATAGTATCTGTATCAAACAATACTGTCTACCGGTACTCCAAAGATTTAAGTATGAGCATTCTTTCAGCAGGAATCCTCTAACAAGCCCATGGACATTGCATAAATCACTACCTTATTAATCCTATGCCTTTCCCATGCCCAGACAGAAAATCAGCTTCTAATGAAACATGACCACACACTGTCAACAAAGCAAGGGACAAATCCAAATGGTACCTAAAGAACCTGAAATCGACAGCCTTTTCCACTGAAGCCCATTGGACAATGAGATATAACTTTACCCAGTTTTAGGTTGTGGATTGATGGACACCCTAACAACATGAAAAAAGTTACATATAAGTAATTAAATAAAAGCTATATATTGGATCAAAAATTGCCATTGATATTTATGAGGCTACACTGAACTAAAAAAATTTCCAAATCATCAAATTACCTTTTTAAAAGTAAAATCCTAATATTCAACAGCTAATGCTTAAAAATTAAGAAATATTTCAGGGGCACCTGGGTGGCACAGTTAGTTTAAGTGTCAGACTCTTGGTTTCAGCTCAGGGTTGTGAGATCGAGCCCTGCATCAGGCTCCATGCTCAGCAAGTAGTCTGCTTAAGACTCTCTCCCCCTCTCTCTGCCCCTCCCCCCACTCTCTGTGTGTCTCTCTCTAATAAATAAATAAATCTTTAAAAAAAAGGACATTTTAAGTTTCTCTTCCAAGATGTTTTTATCTTATAATTCTACTAATCTTAAATGAACACATTATCAGACAAAACTAAAACCAAGAAGTTGCCCTGAAAGATGTGCTGTGACTAGTAGTTTCATCATCAGGTTGTTAATGCATTAACAAGGTTGTGTGTAAAAGGGCAACAAGTAAATTAATATTGACAAATAATGTGATGTAAATGTCTTTCCAAAATGAATGATTTATCTTCAATGTGTTCATTATGAATAAGAACTCTGTATTTCAGGGTCCTGAGATTGAACCCCACATTGGGCTCCACGCTGGGCATTGAGCCTGCTTAAGATTCCCCCTCTCTCTGCTCTCTCTCTCCCTTTCTAAGAAAGAAAGAAAGAAAAAAAAAAGATGAGAAAAAAAACACAAATAGATTATGGCCCTTATAAAAAATCCTAAATGTTCTTGGAAACTTTAAGTAATGATTTCTATGATTTGAGGAAAAAAGAAATCCATCCTAGATTTTCAATGCTTACATTTCTCTAATTAGAAAATTTCCATTTTCCATGAGAAAAAATTTCAAAAGCCAAGCTTTTATTAATTTGCCTATAACATTCTTTTATTGCTCACCTCCCCAAAGAGAGGTTTCATCCTGAAAGGATGTTCTTAATGTTAGATTCAAGTTCAGAGCTATAATAGATATGGTCTTTTATCTTAACAGTCACCATTACAAAAGCTGTAATTAGCCTTAATAACCAAATTAACCAAATTGAGTAAGTCATTCTCCAAATTTTATTAATTCAGAGTCCCACTTTGGGCATTTATCTCCTTCTCCTCCAACACATGCCTGAAACATTTGTAGTTTTAAAAATAAAGCTCTTTGATAATTAAACATTCTGCTGTCCGTCAGAAACATTAACCCTTGTAAAGACTCAACCAAAAATACTACACAGAACTCAATGAGAACTTAGCATTTCTAGCACCTACCAGAGGACCTGGCATCTATAAAAGTATTATTGGTTCTTTCAGAAAGGACACTTAATTATTTGCTATGAATTACAATGAAAACAAATTCAATACTTTTAAATTGCTTTCCTAGCTTCAATGCCTCAAAGTGTATAAAGGCAATTATCAAATCACTGGTGTGTGCATCATTCAGTTTCTGAATTATCCACAGCACATTTCAGCTCTAGTCCAGCTTTTCTCCACCATCCAGCATGCTTTTACTCTTCTTTCCACCAAGCCACCTAATCTGCACACAGTGATTTCACCAAAAAGATGCACTGTAACATACAAGCCAAAGTAAACCAAAACTAGGAAGGCAACTCCCCTGGGAAGAAGAAAAAGATGAAAGAAAGAACTCTTTTGCACAAGGTGAACAGTTCCAAACCACTAAGTAGTCTTAAACCTGTTCACATCCTATAACTGACCAAACAGTGAGCGAATGTGGGCAGACTCACACTGAGGCAGAAGACAAATCATCACAAAGACCTTTCCGGTTACTTCTGTATTTCACCAACAACAGTGCCAGCACACAAGCACCCATAATCCCAGAAAATGTGGGTAACAAGAATTAATGAATTCTACATGCCCTGAAAGCCTGTCCTTTCCATCAAACATTTAGATGTACAAATTACCACCAGTTTGCCCCACCTCATACACCGTTTTACATTTCCAACTAGAAGAAATGTTTGGTAAACAAGCTCTGATCTGGAAAGGGCAAGGTAGGCCCCAGGCCCGCCCATTTAGTGTCTTTGAGGTGGCAGTTCCCTACTTAAACCATAGGAATAATAACTCCTACCTACCTCATAGGGCTGTTTAGACTTCAAGTGTTTGAAAACTGCAGAGTTCACTCAGCTCCAAAGGGTACACTCCCTGCAAACCCCTGTGTAGAAGACTTTGACGTTGAGGACACGGAGACTCAAAGGTTAGAACAGGATTAGAGGGCTCAGATTGCAAGTGATTCTGTGAATACCCTTACGAGTATTTTATATTTCATCAAATAAAACAATTAAGAGAACATATTAAATAAACAAAATATCAGTGACATTAAACACTTACACTAGTAATAATGGGTTCCTGTAAATTAATTTCCACTTGCTGTGTGATTTTAGCAGGAAACATCTTTTGGTCTCTCCTTTTCCCTCAGTTTCAACAATAGGCTTTTAAATGTGTTTTGTTTTCTGGTAGACATTGTTCTCTCCAGCCTCCCAGGCCCCAACTGGGGCCCACAGGGCCACTTAGAGGTCTGAGATGCTTTGGGTAACTTTGTCCTTAACTATTTGCACGGAGGAGGCTCTCAACCTCATCCCTATCCCTACATTTTCTCTGCCCATGGTACCTTCCATGCCAGAGGATGGACAAAGAGTGCAATGCTGAAGCCTGTGTACACTGTTCCTTTAGCACCCCCTTCCTTAGCATCTCTGCCGAAACTTCTGGCTACCATCCAATCCACTCTGCCTCCCTTTTTTATTTTCAATGCCCAGGGTTCTGCAGTCTTCTATAGGAATGCAAAATTAAGTTACCTGAACTCAAGTTCTTATTTATCAGAGAAGGAAAAACCCAGAAGTCAAACTAGGTGAAATCTGGTATAATGAGAATATAAAGGCGAGAAAGAATTACTGTAAAAAAAAAAAATCATTAAAAATGGAGATGCAGGGACACTCGGATGGCTCAGTCAGTTGAGCGTCCTACTCTTGATCTAGTTTAGGTCTTGATCTCAGGGTCGTGAGTTCAAGCCCTGTTGCAGAATATGCTAAGATCATGTTACACTGTTTATTAATAATAAGCATTCACTTTTGACAAACATCTGACTTAACCCAACATAAGGGAAAAACTGAAATAACAGAACTTCATTTTCACACATTGTTATATCCTATACTGCTAGAGAAATTTGGCATTTGGAAAACCACCAAGGCATGAAAAAAAAAGGAAAACAACCAAAGCATGAAGTATTATTAGAGAGATAACCACTATTCTGGTTATCTATTACTATAAAACCTACCCTAACTTACTGGCTTAATACAGAATGTATCACTGTATCTCATGATTCTGTAGGTCAGAAACGCTCTCCTCCTAACTTTCCCCCTGCCTCAACACAGCCCCTCCATGTGGACAGCATGGGCCTTCTCAGAGCATGGCAGCTTCAGGATGTGAAACTTCAGATTCCTTACATGGAAACTCAGGGACTCAAGATGGAACCTTCTACAAGACAGGAAGTGAACCTGCTAGTCATTTAATGTTTGGGCTTAGAAATTGGCCCAGCATCTACTCTGCCATATTCTGTTGGTCAAACAATTTTTAAAAATTTACCAGATACAAGAGGAGAGAACAAATCCCATGTCTCAGTGGGAGAGTAGCAAAGGATCTGTGGCCATCTTTATCTACCACCAATTACCAGGAAAGATTATAAATCTACTAGATTACAAAATGGAAAATGAAGGTATTTATTAATGAGTATAAGAATGTTGCTAGTTAAGCTAATCAACCCCGAATAAACCATTGAACATATGAGAAGAGCTGCAAATAAAGCAAAAAACAAAAAAGTCATTATGAAAACTTAACAGCATAAAAGGTATCCCAAAACACAGTATAATATTAAGTGCTGGTTTCTATGCTAATTTTTTACCCCTTCAAGCAAAATCCTAACAATATCAGGTTACACATGTTAGGTTTCTAATTAGAGTCTACATTTAAAGTTTTAAAATGTGTCTTTAGGGTACAAATCATTCCATCTAGTTCAGCGAACATACTTCTAAAAGTGAATGGCATCTTTAGTTATCCACCTGACAGTAAATGCTGCCATTTATTGAATATTCACCTCACACTAACCCTGTACTATGTACTTTATACACATGATCACATTGCACCCTCAAGAAAACTTGCTATACAGAGAAGGAAACTGAAGTTCAGAGAGAAGAATGGTATTGTGCTGCTATTAAAGATGGGAGCCAGACTCATGCTCCCTAAAAACCAATATTCTCAACAGTCAGGTATTTAGCCTCTGCCAATCTATGTGGTCAAAAAGAACTTCTGTAAGTTAGGATTCGTATGTGCAACTATGCACACATAAATTTCAAGGTTAATCATTTTTGTCTCTTGACAGAATCATCATTCCATTCCTCATGTTTTAGCAGTATAATGTGAAGGGGCACATTACTGCCTAAAATTATGAAGAAACCTTAAAGGCACAGCTAAGAAACCCTGTACTTTATTTAATCATGTATTCTTATGTACTTAGACCATGTCCCTCCCATGTAGAGAAAGCATCTCCAAGAAAAACCTACACAGGTCCATCTAAAAAGAGCCTAATTAAACCAAAGAAAACTACATTTTTCAAAACTGACAGCCATAGCAAACAAGTAATTTCCCTGTAGATTAAAACAACAGATAAACAATCAAAAGCTCACCTTATAATTCAAGACTGATTATTCAAATTGGAAGAATTCCATTCTCTCTGAAAATACGATGTACTATGAGGTCTGGTCTGCTGGAACAGAGTGGCGTCAGCATTTCCAGGGTAATGCACCTGCGTGTGGCTGAGCGTGTCTTAGCCTGCGGGGCGTATTGCTGGGTGGAGCATGAGGATTTGTGACTGAATAAATCAGCTGGCCATTCTCTAGTGCTACCCCCAGAGTCAGGGACACTTGTTTTTAAAGTCCCTTCTACTTCACAGGTTTTTGTTAATATGCAAATCAATTCAGTAGTTAAAATAAAAGGTGCACATTTTCCATAAAAGATACTTTGGAGTTTTTGATAAAGGTGGCTCTTCTCCCTATTTTCCAGAAGATAACGGTGTGTCTAATGCTAATGGGGAGAGCACAGGCGCAGGGGCAAGTGGGGAGCAGAAGGCAGAGGAGCAGGGCAACGAGCACCACCCTCTCTAAAGGTGAGACTAAGAAAAGTTAGTGATTCCCTTTTTCCTCTGTCTCAAAGGCAGAGAATGAAGACTGTTAAATAGCTTAATTCCTACTTTTTAATATCATGTTTCTTCTTATGAAATAATAACAGATGAAGTAAAACAATCACTTGTGGTATTTCCCAGGGTTCCACAGTTATAAAACAATTCATAATATTTATCGTATTTATTTTTGTTCTCAGAGGCTATTATGAGAGGCTAGAATTTCATGCATGATCCAATTAACTAATTATACTTATTTAGAGGCCATGAAATGCCTAATTGCAGTCACAAATAGGAGATCACTGGTATAATTAGTTGTGCTAGCAAAACTACAGTCACAAAATTTCTTGGGTCAGACCACACAAAAACTGTGACCCTAATTATGGTATTGTTCTCAGCACAATTCAGTCTTAATATGTTAGTCACCCATGTTTGAAGCGTAAGTTTAACTGGTGAAAACATTCTCCTTACTTTAAATTTGTTATGCTAGTTTCTAATTCACTAAAACACTTCTCAGAAAATTTCAAAATAACGCCTCAGGTACACTGTATAGAGAGAGCTTTTGAGATCATTTAAGTCAAGCAGGACTAAGCCCTAAGCAAAAGGGCACAGAATTGATTATCATCTGACCAGGCTCTGAGAAAAGACTGAGAAAATAAACCACAGATATTCCAAAACAGTTAATGGGTACCCTGTTAATGCCAGAATGTTCCCTTCTGCCAAATCTGTGGTCCTCATCTAATACGCCGTCTTCCCATTCCATTTGATTTGTCAGTGCTTTCAGGTCAATGTGCAAAAGTCACCAAAGACAGACAGCCTGACCTTACTGGGAATCTGGTTCTGTAGGAATGACCAGAGCCAGCTCTTCTACCACTCACCACCCTTCTCCTTTTTGAGGGAGGGAGGAAAGACAAAAAATCAGAAAGGGAAAAAAGGCACAATGACAGACATCTTATTTTGATACACAAAAAGGGCAGTCAGTGTTAGTGAGGGGAAGGAATGTGAACTGGGGTAACCTGCAAGAGCACTTTCCCTGGGCTCTGCACTGGCTGCTTAACTAAGCTGTCTTCACAAACGGTTCTATGATTCATCCAACAGTCCAAGTTTACATAAATCTATTTCTGAAGACTCCTTAGGTCTTCATGATGTCTCTCTCCTATAAGCTTCCTACCGGGTCCACTTTCCCAACACAGGCAAGAGACTACTGGAATGAAAAAGAAAGTGTTATGCATTATCTAATCATATTATTTTAGGCCATAAGAATCCACATTATGGTCATTTTACAGATAAGGAAACTAAGGTTCTAAGATAAGGGATCTGTCCAGGGCTACACAGTTTAGTAAATATGAGGATCAGAATCCATACTTAAGATCGTCTGACTCCCAATAAATCTGTTCTTTATATTCCAGTTCAAGGCTTGGAAAAACTGAAACAGTCTAGGTGGGCTTTTTTGGGCAAACTTTGAAAAGTTTGAAAAAGCATGCTTGGTTACGTGTATTACATTTGAATATATGCTATAAAACTGACACAGAATAGTGATTCTGAATATGAAATGTATGAGATCTATCCTCAAAATTTTCTGAAACAGGTCCTACATTATATAACTTCATTTCTTCAGCTGTCTTAGGCAGTCTTGGGCTGCTTTTTATTTTTCCCTTACTCATTTTGTTTCCTAACGAGACTATAAGCTCCTAACGACAGTGCCTACCATAAGGCCCTGTAAACAGCAGGTTATTATTAATTGACCTGCTGTTCTGCTAAGGTACTCTACCATCCACCAGTCATATTTAGGGATAAGTGCTTCCCTGAGCCAGTAGGACAACAACCTGCCTTTCACTTAACCATGGAGAATACCAACTTAGGATAAAGGACTGTCAGGAGCCCTAACAAAAAATAATCAAATTTACCAAAGGTTATGATTATGGAATACTGATGAATACACTCTAACACCACAGTTGTATAAGAATCCCCAGAAAAAGGGATTGCAGTAATTGGTCATATCAGAACTGCAATTTTATTCATAAAAACAGTTTCTTAATGCACTGACTTTTCTATGGAGTTTAGAAAGAACCTGTGATGGGTGCTGAGTTTCTTGGAGAACAGAATGTTTCATTTTGCTCTAATTCATTCTATTACTGAATTAAACTCTGATGTATTGGTCTTGACAAGTGCTTCATGCTGATTGTATTGTGTATGATAGTATAATCACTCCCCATGCATTTCCCACTGGCTGGCTGATTAATGCAATAGATTACCTGCAGCACTGATGGCAAGGGGGAATCATTGCCCCTCTCTATTCTAAACTGTTTGTATTTCAGTGTGCGTTCATGTATGTGTTGTGTGTGCGCGTCTGCGCATGCAAGCGTTTAGGCATACACAGGCACCCATGAATATCCACCACGGGTGGAGAAGGTGGCATAAGCCAGAAGGGGAAGAAAAGAAAACTGAGGACACAGTGAAGATTATGGCCTTTCAAATACTGTTTTTAGTACACCAAAAATACTTCCTAAGGCTTCCAGATAGGTATTTAACATTACACTTCAGTTATTCATTCATTATTTTATTCACAAATATTTTACTGAGCACCAACTATATGCCAGGCACATTTTTTCCCACCTGCACAGGAAAACTAACTAAAAAAAACGTGTCACTTTCAGTGTTCTAATTAGTGTACAGGAAGGGAAAAAGGGGGTGAGTTTATCACATGAACATTAATATAGAGATGGAAAAGGATGGCCCTGGAATTAGTTTAAATGCACCAAAAAGACAGCAACTGGTAAGATCATTAAGTACAGTGAGTGGTTTAAATGGTTTCAAAACAAACAAAAATCTCTCAGACTAGCTGATCTACTTAGGACCCTAACATTTAGCAAAGAGCATCTTCTGTGTATGATCAATATGTATGGTGAATAGGCTGCTGAACACATTAATGTCATCTTTAAATGTCTGTATGTCAGGTGTCAGACTTTTGTGGTCTTGGCAACATTTTGGAAGCATTCTTCCTAACAGGATTTTCTTCCACTTCCAAGCTTATATTTGACCCAAGTGCCTTGTTTACAGTCCTCCTATCCAACCCCCTCAGCCCATGCTCATCCACAGAGAGACTGTAGCTTCCAATCTAAGCCATTTTAAGGTTGCTAATAACTTAAGTCTGATTCCTGATCAATGAATTTTTACTCTCTCCTCCAGGTTTGCCCATGCAAAATTTGAAATTTACTAAGATACCCCAAAAGGAAAGGGGCTGGGAAGCACAACCTAGGGTCAAGAAGGTATAGCTGGTCATAGTTCAAATTCACAGAGATTTTGATTTCTCTGTCAAAGGTTATCTTTGCAACAGGAGACACAGAGAGTTGGAAGAGTTAGCCACTTTCAGACAATTACTACCATTATTCCCGGTTATTTGTTTCTAGATCAGAGCCTGAGAAAATAGCCTAGAACCCAGGCACTAACTCATCCAAGCAGTTTATGGCAGAAGGCCCCTCCCTGTATTTTACCAGACAGCATACTATTCTTACTCCAATTTGGAATTTTTAAACACTAAAATGTTAGGCAATTGTTAGATAAGCTTATAGCAGCCTCACAAAAATTCACCTGCTATAAATCACTTACCAGCCTGCCTTCTCCATAAAATAAAAGAGAAAATTATTTATATAAATAAAAAAGTCATTCTTCAGTAGACCTCTAAGAAGAGCAGCTATTTAAAAGCCTATTGAAGATAGTCACAATCAAGCATGCATTTTTAATCTCAGAATCCTTTGTCCTTGAGAAATCTTAACAGAAAGCCTATGTGTCAAGTGGTGAAAGTCACTCTGTTGGGACTGAGAGGTCTTGCCTCCCCCATCCACACTCTCTTCCTCCCCCTCCCACCTCAGGGGCTCTATGAGGCACTGTGGAACACCCCCTGTCTAAGGGACACCCATTAATCATTTTCCTGGGTTCCCCTGCCCCCTCATTAACCCATCTAAGCTTTAATCAAATACAAAAACATTTGTAAAGCACCTTGCTCCATACAACACCCACAGAGAACAACCTAAGTGGCTGCTTCAGTCCTCCCTTGGCTTCCACCTCTTTCAGTCTAGCTCCTGGCATCTCTGATTCCCCATGAAGCCCCTGGGAATCTCAGATGGCTTAAATGAGGGCTTCTCAGACTTTGTTAATTTTTGTATGCTGCCACTTCAGGGTAAGAAATGGTGAGAGGAAATTATCCCCAGCCTGTCTTCCTTCATTCCCACTCTCTCACTTCCCACCACTCTAGTGTGACGGTGCTCTCTAGAGATCCACAATCTAGCAAGGAGACGGCTCCCTCCCCCAACCACATTTCCCTTTGGTGGCAGTTTCTTGAGGGCAAGTGCAATACTAACTCTTAGGAAATGGGAAGAGAAGAGAACTTTTCTAAAATTGTTGTGAGGAAAAAGGATACTTTATACCAATGCTCTGATACTCCTACTAGCCACTAATGTGAGAACAGTACCTACTACCAATGGACTCATCTTATAAATAAAGATAACATAAAAAAAGTAATTGGAACCCATTCTTGGTACAAATAATGTACCAGCATACTACATATACAATAAGACACTAACATGTACTACAATGAGTCATAAAGCATCTTAACTCCTAACTCAATCCCTGTGGTCTATATTTAGAATAAAGTTTTATAAAAATACACAAGGGGGTGATCCCCAAGTGTTGTTACAAATTATCCAATTATGGGCGCCTGGGTGGCTCAGTTGGTTAAGCGACTGCCTTCGGCTCAGGTCATGATCCTGGAGTCCCGGGATCGAGTCCCGCATCGGGCTTCCTGCTCAGCAGGGAGTCTGCTTCTCCCTCTCCCGCTCCCCCCCTCTTGTGCTCTCTCTCTCTCTCACTCTCTCTCTCAAATAAATAAATAAAATCTTTAAAAAAAAAATAAAAAACAAAAAACAAAAAAAAAACAAATTATCCAATTGTACTTAGAGAATGACTATCATTCGGAATCTCCAATTGGTTAGATAATAGGATCAAGTGGTCTGTAAAGATCTCTTTTAATCTTGAGAATCTACCATTTTCTGCTAATATTTAAAATTTTTTCTCTTTATTTCCACTTTTTCCCATAAATGGGTACTGAATGGATAATTAAACCCTAGCAGCTGCACTCAAGAGACGGATGGTGGACAGTACTACACAGGAAGTAAAGAAATATGCATTCTCTCTTTTGGTTAACTTCTGACCCAAACTAGAAATTAATTCTGCCTACTTAAAGAAACAGAACAAACCCTCTTCCCATCTCCACAGCAGAGCAGAACCCAAAGGCCTCTGACCCACAAACACAGAAATCTCAGTTTTGAGAGACAGAAAGCAACAGGACCATATACAACAGAGAAAGAAACCAGGCCCAGGTAATGAGGACTGAGCAGCAGACAGGCGTTCTGAGAAGACAGCTGGATAGAAGCAAAGCCTCCTGAGCAATACAACGGACAAAGCCTCCATATTTAGAGGGAGCTCTGGATAATAAGGGGGAAACCACAGACTGAAACAGGAATGTGCAACCCCATTCCAGAGCAGCCAGCCCAGCCCAAGGGCAGGAGGGGTCTGGAGAGCTACAGACCATATGACATAAACAAGTGTTGACAACTGTGTTATTATTAGGGCCTGGCAGAGGCCAGGACAGAGACCTTGACCTAAGGGTCTCACTGGCTCCTTAGCAAAGGAGCCTGGAAAATGAAATGAAAACCTGCCTGTAATCCATCTGCAGTATGTACTGCATGTATTTTGTGAGAAGCTTAAGTTTATTATGACAGTTTTCAATCAATATCATGGATTTGGCTCTTCTACATTAATGTGGCTTCTTTAGACTGAAGTTAGAGAGTCCCTAGAAACACAGATGAGCAACTACAGTAGGTAAGCTCTGATGACTACCACCATTAGACCTGCAGGACCACCGGTGGGCAGACCAAGCCATGCAGCTTTGACGGGGCTTACTGCCATCTAGGTGAGCTTCGCCTTGCCCCTGCTCCGCCCTGAGCAGAGAGACCCCTTAGCAGAAAGGCAAATTAAAGCAAGTGAGGATGAAGTCCAGTTTGGTGGTTAAGTCTTTGAAGCCACTGACCTGGGATCAAATTCCTGCTCTGCTGCTGTGACCTCAGGCAAGTTATCTGGTCACCCTAAGCTCCAATTTACACAGGTATAAAATTAGGGCTAATAATTATACCTACCTTCACTGGATTGTTTTAAGAATAAAAATATACTGCATGCATTAAGTGCTTAGCATAGTGCCTGATAAAATAAATGTTGACATCTATGTCATCTTTACTAGCTGGACTAAAATGGGAAATAAAAGACAGCAAAAATCTAGAACCTATGTCTACGCTCTCTCCCTCCTCTCCTCCCTTTGAAGTAACAACAAAGAACAATAAAACTGGACTGGTAATCTTGAAGACGACACTGTTGATAATGAATCTGAATGCTTTATAGCTCTCCCCCATCGAGTTAGTTCATCCCTGTCATTGTTCATGTTACTCCTTCTCAATACTTCTTCCCTACAACTCACCTCCATGAACACCTTGTAAAACCATATTAAATTCCATCTGTACAAGTATTTATACTAATATGTGAATAAATTACCATATCAAAGTGCTCCTCAGTTCATTCATACCTATTCTAATTTCTGTCTCCTGATGGTTCTATCTCTGTACTCCCTCTCTACTACATGGACCATTACCAAAAGTAAAATCAAACACTTAATACATCTATTCCTCTGGACATAGCAAGTGCTTAATACGTACTGAGATAGAAACCACAGAAAGACTTCTGGAAAGAAGGGTTAATGGAAGGCACTGAAGTGATTTACGTGGTAAAGCTGTATTCTCCTTATGCCCAGGGAAGACAAACTGGTAGGTGAGAAGTATGGGGTTCATTAAGTTTACATTGTACACTTAAGAGCTACCAGAAGTTTCCAACTCTGTGCCTGACATCTTTTTGCTGCAAGGGGGCTCTGGGAATTGCTGTTTTCTCCATGGCACTAGCCAAGAGAACACTACTTATACAGCAAACCACACTGGAATGCTCCCTAGCTTTCACCGAAAAGCAGTTACTCCTCAGGCATTCACTAATCGGTTTCAAAATCTGGAAAGCCTAGATTTGAATTTATCATATAAACTAAGCAATGGCTCTAAACCGTGGTGAAATTACTTATCCTATTATGTTGGGAGATGTAAGGTGGCATTCCCCAGAAATTTCTCCACAATGACCTCCAAAGCAGAGCCTTTGGAATCTTATTTCTGACTGTGCACAAAAACACTTGCAAATGACTTAGAGCATCATTTTAAATGTGACTTAAGCATGTGATTCAAGAATCATGAGGGTGGGTGGAGAAGAGGTCCACAGAGATGACTACTTGCATCAGAGATATAGATAGGACAGTGTTCTGAGTCCATAGAGCAGGTAATTTTTAGTATTTGCAATAAATTTGGTTTCAATGGTGGAACGATGGGCTAGGTTCTCTATTGCTGAACAAAGATTTACTGTGATTCCAAGTACCCTGAATCTGTAGACCCACTCAATCTATCTAGCACCCTGCAAGGAGTATTACCACTGTTGCTTAATAACAGTGGTCAAACTAACCTTACAATGGAACTCAAAATAGAAAGAAACTTCTAACTATGGCTATGTCTGCTCACAGAGAGTTAGGTATCCATATAAAAAAAATTTTTTTTAAAGATTTTAAGTAATCTCCACACCCAACATGGGGCTTGAATTCACAACCCAGAGATAAAGAGTTGCATGGTCTACCAACTGAGCCAGTCTGGCACCCCCATATCAAAACCTTTGAAAAAAATTCTGAGAGGTAACACCTTGTTCTTATGAACCGAGTGAGCACAGCTCAGAGCAGCAAGGCTCTTGCAATGGGAGCCCAGCCTCTCCCTAAAAAAAAAAAAAAAACAAAAAAAAAAACAGGGTTTACACACTGGAAAGCAAAATACATGACTCAGCTCAGAGAGAAAGTTAAGTGTTTAAAATTTTAGGAAAAAAACACATTATGTAATACTTGAGAATTTAAGAATTTTCCCCATGACAAAGCTGTAATTAAATCCTATTTAACTGTTTCCTCTAATGACATCCATTTTAATTAGGTTTTAATAGACTGGCAGCCACAACCTATAGTTTTATGAAGCAAAGTAAAATTATAGTCTAGGAAGACATTTAAGGAAAGAGACCTATCAACACAGATGAGAGGTTACAATATATCCCCTCATCCCTAAAGACCCCCATGGTAATTAAGTGTGCTGAACAGACAGCCATTAGGGCTAACAGTAGGTGTGCTCGCCACCAATCAGCACTGGGTTATTCTTTAAAATCTAAGGGTTATTGCTGTGATCTGCTTTCTAGAAAATTTGCATGTCATGGAATAAAGAATGCAACTAAAGAGGTGTGGGTTCTATAGCTCCACCAAATCTGCAGCTTCTGTCCCTGCAATGGGCTTTCTGTCTTAAGATTTTAAGGCATACACTTTCTTATACTCAACATGATACAACAACACTCATTCTGAGAAGTCTGCTCTATGTTTCAGAAAATGAACATCGCACAGAAAAAGTAAAATTAATGTATGAAAAACAGATTCATGTAGAAGAATAATGCATCTGCAAATGAGATGCACTGAACAGGATCTTAATAGTGTGCATCTGTATCTATTTCATACTACATTATGAAAATCAGGGAATAAATCACGAAAATTAACTCAGACCAAATGAGTATCAGAGGCACTTATTTTAGAAAAGAAGAACTGAGCATCATCAATCCCTTTGTTAGCCAGAGGATGGGGAAAGGAATCTGGCCTGTTGCTACTTCAAAGAAGTTTGTATATACTTATTCGAAAGAGAGACAAAGTTATATGAATATATATTATTTTTAAAACTAGTTTTGAAACATCAACACTTAAATTTTAATAAATCACATATACTCTGTAAGTTGAAAATTTTGGGGAGAGGAATATCTGATCCTCTCAAAAATACAATTTTGTAACCATGCCAACAATCTGATGCCTCCAAATCCCTCTGCCAAGAAGCAGAGTTACTTGGCTGAGATACTTTTACTTGTACATTCTCATCAGAATAAGGCTTTCATGCCAGGAATCTTTTTTTTTTTTTTTCCTGGTGTATTGGCCATTGCCAGAAATGGACCCATCGAATTCACCAGTGCTAAGGAGTTAAGCATCTGAGATTTAATTTAACAGTTTCAGCTTTATTAAGCTGTCACAGAGCGGCCCCACTTTGATAACAGTAGCTGCTCCAATTATGGCTTGGTTTAGGGTTGACAAGTATAATGATTCATTCGTGGCACATGAGAAGCAATAAAAGGTTGTTTTGCATTACAGCTTTAAAAATGTGGGCACTTTTTTCATTTAATTTGTCACTTAGCTTTTGCTAAGAGGACATTTAAATTGCAGTAAAAGGCAAATGGGGCTTTTAGTTTAAATGTAATCCCCATATTTAAATGATCTGTAATGGTGCAGTGTTGGAGTGGGAACACTATTGTCTCACAGTGGGTCCTGATGGTGACATGTGACATTTGTATTCAGGTCCTGTATTATCCATGTGGCTAAAGGGCTTCCAATTTCATTTCACAGCCAGAAGCCTGCAGAAAACACCAATTAACTTGCAGATCCCATTTGCCGACAAAACTCAGCCTCTTCTCAATGTCTGGCATCTGGCAGTGCTCAGCATTTAATTCCAAAGCAGAGCCTTGAAGCAATGTGAGCCCTGTGCAGGGGCACAAAGTCAAAATCTCCCATTTTATTAAGAAGCAAAATCATTTCCTTTTGTAGTCCAGAAGCAACTTTTAGTTAATTTTTTGGTGAATGAATATTAAGATACAATAGCTATTATTACTTCTACGTGGGATTCTTCGCAAAACTTAGATTCCATTAAAATGGTTACTGACCTTTGCTTGCCATCAGAGTACACAAGAGAATTTATAACAGTCTAGTAATGATTGGGGGCGGGGGAGGAGGGAAGGGATGATTTGTGAAGAAAGAAAATACAGGGCAAAAAGATATATTCATCCTAGACTGAAATCAAAGAAGCCTGGCCCATAATCAGAAAGCAGTTCATCAGAGGGTATAACTAGAATCAGCTGGTGGAAACTTCCACCTAATGAGAATTTATACTTTTGATTGAGAGTTGAGGTACATAATTTTCAAAACCAACTTGGAAAAGTGAGATGGGGCTAATGGATTAAATATGAACACTCTAAGTTTTATTTAACTATATCACTTGTACTTTTTTGGTAACCAAAAAAAGCAGTCAGCACTTTCTTCCTAATTAGTTATTTGTAATCCTAAGTTCCTCCAAGTACCAAAGCTCTTTAAATTTTATTCATTTAATATTAATCCAATATTTTTTCTTTAAATGATTCCCTTCATTATAGTTTTTTTAAATGGTAGACCTTTCCAATGTCATAAATCAAATAGTCAATTCAATATTTACTACAGAATTACAAAACTGAGGAGGGTTTACCTAGGAAAGTGTTATCATTCAGTATTCTATAAAAATATGTTTAAACATATGCATTACACTTGTCCAAACTACCACACTGTGCTCCCAAACACTCTTCCAATATATTGAAACAATCTACTATAGTTATGGACTGATTTAAATTTTGATGGGGGTAAAGGCCACTAACCATTAATTCAGGTGACCAAGTAATTACAAGATACTTAATAAAAATACCAGGAGAAAAGGCCAACAAATATCTAACACTTGGCAAGTAGCAGACATTTATGATTAAAAAAAAAAAAAAGAGTTGTCATCCACAGCAAGTTTCTGAACACACATCCTATTAATGGCAAAGAGGAAACTCTGATGTCCAATTCTTTACCAACTTGCGGCATACCCCTAGATTAGTCAACATGATCTTTTGGAAGTATCCTAAACTTCCCTGGAGTTCAATTTCCTTATCCATAAAACAGTTCAACTCAAAGGTCCCTTCCAATTATTACAATCATGTGGTATATGCACAAACAACAGTTTCTCTTCATCTAGACTTGACATGGGATCAATCAGCAGGATATGGTCTATTATCAGCCAAGAGTGAAAGAAGGGGAAGGTATGAAGAGTTCTACTATTCAATTTCAATGAAACTAGGATCTTCTAGTAAACATATCCAGAACATAAAATTAATACAGGCATTGACAGAACATTTGTCAAAAATTCCATCTGTCATATTCTTAATAGAAAGACAATTTAACAAATGCATTATTTGTTAATTCCCTAGCAATAAACATTGGATAAAAATAATCATCCCCCCAAATTTCCCAGTGAACCTGACTAGTGGATTTCCCATTTTTTCAACCACCTGCTATATTTATATCTTTATTACAGAGATTTGGGAAGCAATAAAAATTATAGTTTATCTTTTCCATTCTGACAATCAACAGCTCATCTAAGTCTGTAACAGCCAAAAAATAAATGTTCAAACTACTTTTGACACTTTCAATGTACTCAAAGGGGGAAAAGAGCCAAATTTTAGCTCAACTGATTACAATATTATTCCAGAAATGAGTAACCAGCTCTACTATACAAAATACCTATTTTAAAATAATACGGCTTCTTTTTTCAAATATTTAAAGGGAGAGTCCTGTGCTTGCTTTCCTCAAGATCCGACAATTTCTCCCAAACCCTCCCAAGATTTTTTCCTGCAAATGCCAGCCCAAGCCCTCCTACTTCTAACCAGTGTCTAATGGCAATAAGTTCATATATGAGCAGCTCTCCCTTCAACAACACTCCGACCATGCGCTTTCAACATTTAACCATGATCTTTACCCATACACAACTCAATGGCAATCTGTCAGGAAATTTATATTTACCCAGCTCATCCCAGAGCTGCCTATATTTGTCAGTCATCGCAGTGCCTTGTTGCCTCCAAAGTGACAGACGAGGGTCAGCCATGAATTGCTCTGTTATCAACGTCAACATGCGGGCCCCATTAGAGTCCCTCATCTTCAACATCTCCCGCACCTGGTGGGGAAAAAACAGACCTTCAGAAAAGTGTTCAAAACTGCACAGCAATACAGCAACAGACCACTTTCTTTCTTTCTCTGGGGTCCGAGGCAGTTAATTCTTGATACCAGCCCTCTTTGGCAAAGAAAAGTTGTGAAAAACTGGTCTCTATCCTAAATGGCAATTTAATCAGAGAATTAACTGTTAATTTCGTAAAATCATGTTTCATAATCCAAATGAGGAAAAGAAATTTGGTTAACTTTCCAATTACAAAAAAAAATAAATTTTTTGCCAGCCCACAGAAAAACAATACCAAAATAAACAAGACAAATCATCTGGCACCTTCCTGACTCTTCCAATTGATTATACTTAGGACTAGAGTAGAAGAGCTGAAAGCAGTCTACTGATTAACTCTTTAGGGATCTTCCAAATTGAATGGATAATGTTTTTAATAGTAACATCTGTCTTTCTGTTTTTAAAAAACTGCTTTATTGAGACATAATTCACATACCATACAATTCACCAATTTAAACTGTGCAATGCAATGTTTTTTAGTTTATTTCCAGAGTTGTGAAGTCCTTCAGTTTTTGATGTAAATTAGAATTTCAGTAAGCTCTCACACCAAAGTTTTCTGACAAGAAGAGCAATATCATACTTTTATATTCACCCCAATGGGGCTGTAAGAGGAAATGGGTTGTGCTGCAAGTTAAAGAACTCTCTGGCCCTAACTAAGCGATTCAGGAAGCAGAATTATAACCTGTGACCTAGCGAGCTAACGCAGCCTCTCAAGCTGGAACTTCAAGCTCTGTCCATTACTCTGGAGCCAAATTTTCCAAATTAAAAAAAGGAAGAAAAGAAACACAAGACTAAGTGTCTCTATAGGAAACCCTAAGTAAATCCGTCCATTCCAGAAGTGTGTACTGCTATGTGTTCAACAAACATGAATCCCAGCTGAACACCACACCACCAGTTCTCCCTATAGGAAATTACTAGAGCAAGGTCATAAGCAGCAGAAAAGGAGAGGGGGTCCTTACTCAAGATTCTATGTGAAAGGCAAATCAAAGAGGAAATGGCAGATATTCAATCAGGCAGCCCAAACCTCAAGATCTACTGATCCCGTGTCAGGCCTGTACCCTGAGACAAGTAATGGAAGTCCATCACAGGCTTCAAATGGGAGCCCTGTAAAGAACTCAAAAGCACTTCTACACTGAATCACAAGTGTTGTGCTTCCAGGATTATTTCAGTAATAATCTTAAAAAGTTTTTTTATTTCCAATATGGAAGCACTAAAAAGTCATGAACAGAAGAAGACTGGGAGGAAGAAAGGGAGTTGCCATTTACTGGACATCGCGCTAAAGAGTTTTACAGTTATACTTATCATGTAATCTTCACGATAACCATATAAAATAGGCCAGATTATAATCCCCATTTTATGAAATATAAAAACCATGTTTCAGAGAAGTGAAGTAACTTGCTCAAAGGACAAGAGGAATCGCTGGGATCAGAGCCCAGATCTGTCTTAACTCTAAAAGTTATGCCAAAAAATTAAAAAATAAAAAATAAAGTTATGCCATTTCCAAAATTAGATGATGCTGTTACTTCATATGGCACACATAATGTGTACATCATATACAAGGATAAAAATAGCAGCTATAGGACAGTCTAATACCTCTTTCACTTTGCTTCCACTATGCCAAAGCGTACTATTCGCTAACATGAGAATCTGTGAAATACTTCCTGTGTATCTAAATATACCAAACCTTTAATATTACCACTACATCATGGATGTGATTTACTGTTTATTTTCCTGATAAATTTCTAACCTATTACTCAGCAATAGCAATGACAATAAACACATCACTGTTAAGCATATAAACCACAACTATCAAGCAATACTCAAGTACATCTATAGTCTAATGGTAATTAATTTTCAGATGGCTGACTCTGACGTATCACAAGAGTTTGATGTACCTGTGAATTACCAAAGAATGATTAAATCATGTGTGAAGTAGTTTTAGGGTAAGATGTATTATATTATAATCTAATTTTCAGAAAATTGGCAATTAATATATAGTAAATGGGATAAAATCTTTAATAAGAGGATACCGATTAATCAGAATACACTATTTTCTGGCCATAACCAGTAACGGAATATACTCTAATTCTTCAGAACTAAAAAAAAAATATTTTAATTATTATAAGTACTAGAAAAGCTGTTAAACAAAAGTGTTAATGAGTTATCAAAAGTATCAATCAATTATCTCATCCATTAAAACCAATTTGAATACATTAGTCATAATAGTAGCTATACTCCCATAAAAGACACTGATTTAATATTATTAAAAAAGCATTTTACCCAGTATTCAGAATTGCATTTATGGTACTAAAAGTTCTGTATAAAGCAACAGACACAGTTTCTACCCACACAGAACTTGTAAGGAAGATAACTTTGTTTCTTAGGCCATCAAATTTTGGTGATGAAAATTAACATTTACCAAGGCCAAAATGACATGTTAGACACCATCATCATTTAATCACAACTTGAGGAGATATGTTATCATTAGCTAATTTTATAGATGAGGAAACGGACTTAAATAACTTGCCAAGGTTCATACATTCAATAAGATTTAGAATTTAGATTTAAAGCCAGGGCTTTATGACTCCAAAGTCCATGCTTTTGAAACTAATTTAAATATACTGAATATTATTAAACTAAATCTATAATGTTATATGCATGTATTAACTGTTCAAAAATAATTATGTAAAATTTACAGATTATGGATTGGAACAAGAGATACTTCTCAACCTCAAAAAAAAAAAAAAGCCCTAAATATATGAGAAGCACATTGTAAGGACTGTATTCAAAGTTATGCTCTACTTGAGAACATTAACTAGAAAAAGTAAAAGCTTGAAAAGATGGCATTTTTAATAATATTAAGCTACTTACTTTTGAGTTTTGAAAGGTTTTTCAAAATTGTATAAACTATCACCATTTTAGTAATGGGAACTGAGAGAAACAAAAATGTTCACATCTTGCCTAACGATAGCTAAGTAAGTAAATGCATTACAACATAATAGTTTCTAATTGATTGGTTAACTTAGATGCTCTTCTTTAAAAAAAAAAGAAATGAAAAAGAAGCCTTTATTCTATTGTACACATAATCATATATAGATACTTTCTATATATGTATATATTTAGAATATTTCTTTAAAAAAAAAATCATACCTTCGCAAAGAGCAAATTAAGCTGCTTCCCTGATCCGTGGTACCCGCCCTGGGAAAGGAACAGTTTAACCTGTTCTTGAACCTGCTCTTCATCTAAGTGCCAGCAGTTTTCATCATCTATACTAGCACCTGCTGTTGGATCAGGAGCACCTAGAAATAGAAAGAAAAAATAACACATATGCTAGATAAAAACTCTGTGCTAAAGGGCTCTGATTATAAACTTGAAAAGAATTAAGATTCTGCGCTTTTTGCCTACACACTTTTTAAGCCAATCTCAATTTCAATTATACATACAAATTTATGACTGAAAATAAATATAAAAATCATTCTCTTATTTCTAGGACTTTCTTGATTTGTGCTAAGCTAAAATGCAGATTACTGTAGCACTGAGATATTTTCTTTTTTAAAGATCAGAAACTAAACCTTTGGAGAGGAGTTTACAAGTTCTCTAAAGAATAAAAAAAATCACAAAAATGTCTCATTGTAAATACATGATGTTTATAAAGCTCTACTGTGTAGGATATGTTAGGAAAATGTTTTTCAAAGACATGAGAAAAATGTGAAACCAAGTGAACTGAGTAGAGTATTTTTCTCTTTACTATGTTAATTCAAGAAGCTTTCACTGTTATCTGCTGCTGTATAAACTACATGCTGACATAGTCTTTAGTTGCAGAAAACTGAAGATTAAAAAGGGAAATCAAGCCACACGGGAACAGGCAGTGCAGCTGCTGTACAAAACCAGGTTGTAGTATCACCTTGCCAAACTGCGTAAATATTTTATTGCTGAAGTACACACAAAAGATAACAGCTATGTCATAAGCCCTGTGTGCAGACTACCTTAGAAATTCAAAAATTATCCAGATACTTAGGCAGGTAAAAATTAAGTTTCACTATTTATTTAAAAAATAAAATGATATTTAAGGCCTAAGATTCATAAGGAATATAAAAAAAATTTAAATCTAAAAACCTTTCCTCAATAGTGTTTAATCTCCTTATCAACCCTTAAAAAATACATTTATAAGTCTGGTTTTACATTGCTTTCCTTTTCTTCTAATGATCTGATAAAACAGAATGAATTGGCCAAGGAAACAATCACTAACACCTGCTTAGAACCAGGGTCAATTAGTCCCTAAGAGGAGAGCAGTGAGTCTGTGAATCTCCTTGAAAAGGTGTGCATTCATTCATTCATTCACTGAGCCAACACATTTATTGTCTTCTGCTAGACTTGGGAATGAAATGGTGTGCAAAATAGACAGAATTCCTGTCCCCATATAATTTACCACCAAATTATTTTTGACTAGGACCAACAATAACAAATACAATTTACATCAAGCCCAATATATCTATATATCTGTGTGTTTATGTGATGACATCTACTATCCATTAATCTGAAGCAAAAGTATGATGGAAAAAGACCCTGACTATAAGTGAAAGGGTCTGATATTCTCTATTATATTTTTTAAAAGGGCTTATCATAACTTTTAAAACTGATTTCATAACCCATAATGGGCTGCAACCCACTATATGAGAAACACTATTTTAAGTTGTGAGATAAATATCAATCTAGTAATCACACATATAAATATATGATAATAAATGATAACTGCTCCAAGGAAGAAGCCAAAATGCCAGCAGACTATATCAGAAAGCTCTGACTGGCCCATGTATTGCCAGGGTAAACACACCTTGAGGAAATGGAAACTGAGCTGAGATTTGCCTTAAGTAGATTAGAAGTTAAAGGAAAAAGGAAGAGAAAGGAATTAGTCTGAATGTGAGACTAAGAGCTTAGGCAGAAGTCTCAGGCGGGAAGGAACACAGAACATGGAAGAAATAAAAGATAGCCCACACCCACAGAACTCAAAAGTAGAGGATGAGGAGAAGACAAGTACAAGACAATCCTGGAGAAGGGTTAGACCCTGAGAGCCCTGGCAAATGAGAAGCTTAGTTTTTTTTCTTCCCTAAGCATAACAAATGGGAATTCATAACAAGGTCGTCCGAAGAAGAATGAAACACCCTAGACAGTAAAAGATGTTTTCTCCTAATGTGCATCAATTTCAACATTCCTACAATAGAATATATTCAGCCATGAAAACAAATGTGGAGATTCTCTCTGTACTACAATGGAAAAATATCCAAGATATACTGTTGAATGAAAAAAAAAAAAACAGGCCAAAGAAAAGGATACATAATAAACCCCCTTTTTTATAGTGAAGTTTTAGAAAGAGCCTATGTGTTAGTATTTCCTTACATATGCATAGAATGGGTAACCTCGGTACAGGAGGGAAGAAGGCTCTTCACTGAACACCTTTTTATATTTTTAAAATTTCAGAACCATGTGAATATATTTAAGTACCAAAAAAAAAAAACTCTCAAGTGTAGAAGATAGACTAGGAAGCAAAAATACAAACAAAAACAATGAGAATGATATATATGCATAGTCTGTGCAAAGGATGATGATGGTAGCTTGAAAACATCACTGAGAACAGAAATGGAGAATCTGACAGGAATTTAAGACATAAAAACAATACAACTTGGTAATGAAGTGGGTATGTGAAATCTGGAAGATCAGGGGGTTGAGAGAGACATGGGTTTCTGCGTTCAACAACTGGATGAGATACTGGACAACTCAGAGACACACAGATCAGAGCAGGACCCAGGTTAGAGGGTAGGAGGGGCAGTGTTTAAAAGGTCCTGAGCTCAGTTTCAGACATGGTGAATTTGAAGTACCTTTGAGATAGCCAAGAAGAGGAGAAAGGATTTCAAGTAGGGAACTGGATATTTACAGGAGGCTCTACAGGACAAGAAGAGCATCTAAGACAGAGCCTAAGGAAAGCCAACATTTAAAGACTGGGGAGAGAAATTGAGTAAGGATGGCAATGGGAATGAGTGACCTATTAGGAAGAGCTGGAGAGACTGGTTCTTCCAGAAGTAAGGCAGAAAAAGTTGTTCCAAGTAGGTATTATGCAAGTAGGTCTATATTTAAGCTCCAGAGAGCAAGGATTATAGCTGCCCTGCTCACCACTGCTTCCTGACACCTAATTTTCATCTCAATTAGGAAATCAAATAATGGAAATGGGGAGAAGGAGGGAATCAAGTAATGGAAATGGGGGGAAAGACCTGTGTACATCCCTCCCCTGAGGAAAGGATTCTTATCAAAAAAGAACAATGCTAAAGCATCTTCACATACATTTATCTCATTTTCTCCTCACAATGTCCCCTAGAGGTGAGTAAAGATTATGATCCCTATTCTACAGAAGGAGAAACAAGTTCAGGGTGATTATCCCTTGTCCACAGCCACAATGCCAAATCCAGTCTCCTGGTTCTCTCCACTGCTGAAGAACACATCCCAGAACCTTGGAGCTAAAGTTGAACCATGAAGGTTTCGAGGCAGGCATTGTTAGCCCTAAATCAAACATAAATTAAAGGAAGGATACTGAGATGTTTGTAAGCATTTGTTAGCATGTTTCTCTTTCACGGGAAGATATAGACAGAGACACACAGTGCTGTGAAGAGTCAACCGCCGGGGTTATATCCGTATCCCACAGGGATTGGGAGCCCCTAATCCAGCCCATGCCCTTGATTCTAGAGACAGACACACACAGAGACACACACATGCAAATGCACAAAGACAACTATAGATTCTTTATCTAAATGCATCAGAAGAGACTCTCCAAACAACTCATCTATGTGCTCTCAACTTTCATATTTAAGCTTTTCCTAGTATCTTGCTAAAATCCTTCTGGGAAATCTGACACCTGCCTCCTTAACCTCTTCTTAGGGAAAATTTTGACAAGCTACTGATTATCCACTCTCACTGTTCCTTCTGATGACCTGAGCTAAATAAATTCAATTTCTATCCTCACAGTGGTTATTTCCCCCAATACTCATGATTTGTTGGTTGTTCTCTATTGGGCACTGAGGGCCAGGACCTACAAAGAATCGTGCACCCGAAGGGCTTGGATGGGGACTGACTATATACGGTATAGTAGAAGGCATGCTACAACCCTTCACTGCTTGGGTCACAGCAGCCATGTGAGACTTGACTTTTCTGTTTGCCACATAAATATCCAAGTATTTTAAGTAGATTTCAATTCAGTTTAGAGAAAATTCCAGTCTCCTTGGCCTAAAATGGCAAAGGGGTCAACATCCAGATATTTTACAAAAACTGCAGGATATACTCAACTCATTATTTTTGTCGTACTAAAAGAGAAAAGTGTTAGAAAGAGTAATCCAGGAATCACTTTCATTTGACTTGAATTACACAAGGCATTTTTTCTTAAAATCCAATAGGTTTTAAAACACTGTCATATTTTTAAAAATATGATAAATTTTTACATTTCTTTAATGGATCATTTAATTTACATACATACAGATTTTTGTTCTTGCCCAGGTGGGAAGATATCTAATAGCAAATGTATAAATACATGAACAATGTTTCTCAAGTTTTTAAGAAAACCAAGGGTTTTTTTGTTTATATGCTTTTTGGGGGGGAGGAGTATGGTAAGCTAGTGTTAGAATTAACATATTTCTTCAAGAGTGTGGGGGAAGGAGGAGGCACTGCAGAGGGAAAATGGCCCACAAATAAAATTTTACTGCAAATAATCTAATAAAGTCTACACACATAAGCTGAGAGGATGTGTGGGGTTCCTAATCCTGGATTAGAATTCAGAATACTTCAATTCTAGGCAGAGTTGGGAAAACTATGTGTCATCCAGCAAATCACTTAAGCTCCTCGGACCTCCATTTCCTCAAACCTAAAATTCTATAATGTAGGAATAAAAAATTAACTAGGTGATAGAATTAGAAATCTTTTCATGTGACTGCGTAGAAAACATCCTCACTTAGTAATAAGAATGCGTGCAAAGATTAACTTCTTGGTAAATAAAACATAAATTTACTCTGAACACAACTCAACACTTTAGGAATATGTAATACTATACATTATAAACCAGGAAATTAAATGTCTACAATAATAACCTTCCTAAAACAGCATATTCACTTAGTAAACTTTAATACTGAAATTTAACTATTTAAATCCTAATATGTCTTGGTTACATGCATGGAAGTATTGCCTAAGCCTTGTATAAAATGTAGACTTGCAAAATTTATTTCTACTTGTTAGTGGCTATCTATAAACAAAGACAAACCGTTTCTTGGCATTTAGCTTTGAGAAAGGTAGGCAAAGAAAAACATTATTCGTGTGTTTATGCATTTGCTATTAGATATTCCCCAAGTTGGGCAGGAATCAGAATCTGTATATATAAATTAAATGGTCCATTAAAGAGTTTTAAAACCTATCATATTTTTTACCCTTATTTATATTTATAATTACAAATGCTATAACTCTTACAACTGTATAATTAATCTTTGTGGGCATTTTATTACCAAAGCTTACTTCTTCAAAGTTTCAAGCCTTCAGGGAAAGTGAAATTATCTGGTAAAAAAAAGTCCAACAGTTTAATTGTCTCTCATTCCCAGCTACAGATGTGTGAATTTCATTTACCCTCTTACATAGGAAGAGAGTGAAAGGAGAATTCATGGACATGAAGGACCACTGTCCATGTACTTGACTTCCCCTGTCTGCTACTTGATTTGGTTCTGATTTAGTTTTGATTTATCTCAATGTCAAAACTCCCTTACCCTGGGAGTTCTCAAAATTAAGAGTGTATCAAAATTCTTAAGGCCCACTGTGAAAAAAAAATGGATACCTAGGCACCACTTCAGAAGTACTGAATCAGAATCTTTGCCAGGGGGGTAGGAGAACGATCCCGTATTTGGAGAGGATGTGTAACATGGTGGCACAGTGTGGATCTTCATATTGGAAAGTAGTCAGGCTCCAGAGGCATCAAACAGACACCTCTCCAGTCTACTGAATAAAGCATATTTAAGACACACCAAATGAAATTTCTGTCTCATGTCAAGGAAACAGTTGCTTCTAAGCATTAAGCAGCACCAAACCCTTTTGCAAATTTTAAACTGAGAAACCGAGACACATTCACAACTGGCTTATGCTATGTTTGGTATGTGGAATTATTCACAGCTTTGGGTTCTAATAGGGAACTTAATGCTTTCTTTTCTCTTCTTAATCTGCTGGAAAACAATTCAAACAAAAAAGAAGTGAAAGGCTTTAGTTTACCTCCTCATCTTAACTGTGACCTAACTGCTTTAGGAATACAGTTGTCTAACTAATGCTTTCACCATTTATATTTATGTACAAGTGGGGTTTTTTGGTTAAAATTATCAATTTCAGTCTATAAAGGCAGAATGCAGGCAGGAGATGTCTACACTGTAGAGGTGATTTATTCAGCCTCTTTTAGGAGACCTAGAAGAAGGCCATCTCCTAAAGTTTCAGTGCCCACTGTTAAAGCTAGGATACATTACGTCTGTGACTTACAAAGGCACCCGTATACCTGCCTTACAAGCTGCAGGCAAAATCCTGACCTCAACCACTGGCACCAAGAGGGAAAAGGCAGGGCGGCAAACTTCAGTGATTCATACTCAAAAGAAGCCTTTCTACAGAGAGGACAAGAATTTGAAGACTGCTGAAAAATAACATGCACTGAATAAACACACACTTGAAAAAAGATTTAAATTTTATTCTTCCTTAAACCCTCATTTCAAAGTAGTGGCCAATACCTTCATTTCAATTACAGTATTGTGATAGCTGCAACACTCAGATCCTTCCTCACCTTCCGTTCTCTGTGGTCAACCTATGTAATGCTACTGTGATGCCGGCACTGTCATGTCCTCCCCAGGAGCTGTCGGAAGACAGCCCAGCTTCTTTCTTTAGCTCGGAGGCTACTGACAGACGGAACCCTGGCATGTGCCAGGCTGTGCTCCCCCAGCAAGCCACCTTCCCCTCAGCTAAATGCCAAAGAAGTAAGTAGCACCATCATCAGCACAGATCTCCAGGGAATTCACGTAGACCGTCACAGGGTTTATAGCTCCTCCTCTAAAATTTTCCTCTCATCTGACTTTATTTCTCATTTCTATCATCATTCAACTTAACCTCAAAAGTTCAATAATAAACTATTCATGTACAGAAATAATCACATATTTTATATGGATGAAAAGCAGTAAAGTATTTGTACACTTCCCATGCTCATTTAAAAATGCAGAGTGTAAACAGAGTGCATTAACAGGTAGGTCATTTTCTATAACTTAGCTAAAAATGTATTGCTTGGCACACAAACATAAATATTTAACTGCAAAGTTCTCAGAAAGTCTTATTTTTATATAACCCAACTCTTCAGATTTATTAAAAGAAATCTATTGGAGCGCCTGGGTGGCTCAGTGGGTTAAGCGTCTGCCTTCAGCTCAGGTCGTGATCCCAGGGACCTAGGGTCAAGCCCTGCATCGGGCTCCCTGCTCGGCGGGGAGCCTGCTTCTCCCTTTCCCTCTGCCCGCCACTCCGCCTGCTTGTGCTCTCTCTCTCTCTCTCTCTCTGTCAAATAAATAAAATCTTAAAAAAAAAGAAATCTACTATGTTTGCAAGCTTCAAGAACAGTTTGCTCAGATGATTTTAAAAGACGTTGTTTAAAAAACGGCTTATAAATATTTTCCTCAACACTGCCCTGAAGACTCATGTCAACTAACTCATCACAATGACAGTGATAATAGCAATTCAGATTTACTTCTTTAACCCTCCTGACCTTATGAAACAGGTATTCTTTACTGTCCATGTTTTACAAATAAAATAACCGAGGCCTGAACAGATTCAGTTACTTGCCCCCATTAACAGAGCTGGAGAGCAAAGGTAGTCTCACTTAGGGTTAACTTCTTTTTTGTGTGTGTGTTTAATTATGTCTATTTTGGCATTCTTTGAATTTGTGAAATACTACAGAAACACTGAGAAATTTTAATAAGATAATACAAAAATCATTAAATATCTTTTAGTAGAGATTCTTTAAACAAAACAGGGTATACCACATAGCAGCAAAAACTGATGCATCTCTGAGAACAGATTTTCAAAAATATTATTAAGTGAAAAAAGGGTTGAAAAAAGATATTTACAGTGTGGTATAATTATATAACTTATCAGATATCACACAACCATGTTATATGTTGGTATATATACATACATACATTATACATACATTACATATATGTATATTACATATAACCAGGCTATCTAGATATATATACTGGATGGCTATTTAACAAATTAATGGTACTGGTTGCCTCTTGGGAGGAATAAGGATGTGTGGATGAATATAAAAGCAACCATATCTTTATCAGTTATATTTTATTTCTCAAAAATTACAAAAATATTAAACATGTATCTTAAAATTATAGAAGTATATAAAATTCTACAAAATTACATAATTATTATAAAATGTTCTACTTTTCTGGTGTTTTGAAAATGTTACCATAACAATTATTTTTTTTTTCAGCTTTTAAAAAAAGATTTTATTTATTTATTTATTTATTTATTTGAGAGAGAGAGCCCACAGGCAAGCAGAGGAACGGGTAGAGGGAAGAGGGAGAGAGAGAATCTCAAGCTGACTCCCTGCTGAGCTCGGAGCCCAACATGGGGCTCAACCCACAACCCTGAGACCATGACCTGAGCCGAAGTCAAAAGTCAGATGCTCAACCCACTAAGCCACCCAGGTGCCCCATATCAGCTTTTAATAATATATTTTTTTCCAAGCTGGAGAAAGTATACTAAGGAAACCAGTCTATTATACCACATGCAACATCCCCTCTCCCTTCCTTGTCTTCTAGCATTTTTTTTTTCCAATTCTTTAATACCCATCGCCAGGCTAACCCATCCCCCCACCCCTCTCCTCTCTAGAACTTAGGTTAACTTCTAAGCTCATCAACACTCCGAGTCGTCTCAGTGTGAGAGGTAGGAGAGACCCATTTGTGGGGGAGATGGGAACAAGCTCATGGAGCCAACATGGACAGACAAAGAGCTGGTTAAGGACAGAGGACTGGTGAGGAAACCAATCACAGTTGGTAGTGATCCTTTGTAAAGCATGAGAGTGGGGAGAGTGTCAGCGGTGACTATAGCGTGTGAGGGAAGGCAAGATTTGGAGATGAAAGAGAAAGAATGAAGGGTATTGGGCTAAAAGTTAATTGGCTGTCTCGGTGTTACCCTAGCAAATTCCTCATGGACTAGAGATGTGATTCCTCCAAATTAAGACACTCAAGTTCTAAGACTACTTCTCTTTTGCTGAAGTGAAATGTTTTTCATGTAAAGACAGTCATGTGTACATGATCATGCATTCCATCAATTTTGTAAAAAAAAAAAAAATTTAAATTATCTTAGAGAAACATCTAGTTTTAGTTAAAATGTAAAGTTAAACCTAGTCATTTTTGGAGGGAAATTGGGCAATAATTACTCAAAAATGCATGTACCACTTGTTCTGGCATTTCTACTAAGAATCTATTATTCAAAAATACTTGCACAAATTCACACACACACACACACACACACACACAGGAAAGTCACAGTGGTACTGCATATAGTAGGGAAAAAACAGAAACAACTTCAAAATCATTCAGAAGGTTAATGGTTAAATATACCCATACTATGGAATACTATACAACATTTTTAAAACAGTAATAGACCTGTTTGAACTAACATAAGCTATCCATCATCTATTAAGAGAAAAAAGCAAAATGCAGAAAAATATTTTTAATTGTTTTTTAAAAACTTCATATGTGTGTGCACAAAGAAAGCTGTCTCAAAGAATACAAACCGCACTGTCAGCAGTAGTTGCTTTGTGGGGTAAGAGAGCTGTTGGAGACTAAGGGAGGGAGCTGTTGGGAGAAGGAGCCAATGAGGATTTGTCTTTTTATCTTCATATAATTCTATACTACTATACATTTTTTCAACATACTTTTTTTTAATTGATTTAAATTTTCTCTAAGTTTCACATTGCTGCACTTTAGGACAGCAAATTCAATTCTCTCCTATAGAATATATTTGCGAACTATATTAATCACCAGGAGATCCTACCTTTGTTTCACCAACTGTCAATGCCTGAATATTCTATGATAGAAAGAATATGCTTATAATAACCAAATTATCTCCCTAGGATACTTGTAAAAACTGGTTGCTAATGCAAGCCCAATTACAATGAACATGACCATCCACAGGGAAACAAAAGGAAGAAAGATGTGACATAAGGCCTTCATCAAACAACTCCAACTGTCACCCACTGCTAGATTCGGAACATGCACGTGTACAGGAATAAATCTCCAAGTTCCCACTAAGAACAAAATGGAATGAAAAATGACAGTGTTACTTTTTGTTTAACAAATTCCGAGCACCTACGGCTTCTTAAGTATTGTCCTTAGGGAAGGTACCAAGATACACAAGTCATAGTTTCAGTCCTGATGGAGTTTACAATCAACTAAAAATAAGCTGCACAACAAACACAGGATTGCTGAGTAGGTCTGCTTGTTTGTTTGGAATCTCTAAGAGACCTGAACAGACTGATATATAAGATGGCTGGGACACAGAGGCATTTCGAGGCTAAGTTAAGCAGGAGTAGCAGGCATGAATGGAATTTATGGTGTTGGTTTTATTAGAACCACACTCAAACAAATTGAAATGTCTGATCAAAGAACAACAACAACACAGAAGTGCACACTCGGGTGAACTACAGGAGGTGCATGTGTGCGGCATGACAGGAGTGCCTCGTGCATCTCTGCAGAAGTATCACCACCAAAGTCAGAGAATCAGAGGTGGAAGAGATCTTACATGCCATATGTCAACTGCACCCGACACACGGATATATCCCTTTTACTTCTGTGACTGAAATGGTATTTCTGGGCACATGACACTGAACTCAGGGAGGAGTCTAGCGTACATTTGGGATTGGCCCAAGCTCTAGGAGTGAAAGGGCCACTGCAATGACCACCCCCTCCCCACCGCCGCTGTTCCAAGTCTGGACCAATGCCAGCTTTCTCTCAGTCTGTCCTTCTTTGCAGTAATGTGCCCAGTACAGCCTAGCTCATGGGGGCAAGGGGAGGGGGGTGTCACGAAACCAAAGTGCCCAAGAGAGAAAGGAGAAGAAATACATGCCAGAAAGTCAGAGGAAAGTAAGATAACCTCCAACTCTGATATCATTCATCCCCCAACTGGTTTCTTCTCTCATGAGTATTTCTGGATACCCTAAACATGAGGTAAACTCAGTTATATTGTAGTATTATTATTATACTTGTATACCTTATTAAAATTCTCCTAATGCTGTTAGAGAAGATCATGACTATTTTAAATGAGAAAAAATGAATTTCACCCAAGGTCACTCAGGTAATACATAGTAGAGACAATACTGGACTCAAGGCTTTCAGATTTTAAGTTCAATGTTCTGTCCCTACACCATGATTTACCAATCTATATAATACATCTCTTTTAATAGGAAACATAAAGGACCAGAAAAGGCTGAGTTAACTAGGAGGGTGGACTAGCACTTGGAAATCAGTAAATTTCTAGAAAAGTACTTAGCAAAGACACCAGCATCTTTTTTAAGAATGTGGAAGCTGGGAAGTTTTATTAGAATGTAAAACCAAAAGCAAACAATTTTGCTGGAAAAAAAAATGCAGAACTACAACCAGCAATCTCCTTGGAGGGCCATTAACATCAACTATCTTACAGCCACTATTTACCATACAGTAGTTAGTTTTATAATCTAACCAAAATTATGTGGGGGAAATTTTATGAAAACATAAAGAAATACAAAAAAAGTCTACTGAAAAGGACTTAACTATTACAATAACTAAGGCTATATTTCAACTACCTTTGCTGAATCTCTGACCTTGGATGTCATTAACCCATTCTCCTCAGTTTCTTCCCCTCGAACCTACTACAATTATAAATTTGCAATACCAAGCTGATAAGGAAATTGTTAGGAATAATGTGCCTGAAATTGTCTTGAAAAAGCTTTTAATTCCTCCGGATAAAATTCTTGTAAAAATGACATATTTCAAAATACAGTGACCCTACAGTGCCAACCCCCTATGCAGTCGAAAATCCACATATAACTTTTGACTGCCCAAAAACCTAACTACTAATTGCCTACTGTTGACTAGAAGCCTTACCAATAATGTCAACAGTATCAACATGTAAATTTTATGTATGTATTTTATACTGTACCCTTACCATAAAGTAAGCCAGAGAAAAGAAAATGTTAAGAAAACTTTTAACAGAAAATACATTTACAGTATGATACATATATTTATTGAAAAAAAACCAGGTATAAGTGGACCTGTGCAGTTCAAATCCGTGTTGTTCAAGGGTCAACTGTAAAAAGGAAAAGCAACCAACAGAATTTTAAGAAGTATTAGGATATGTTCACAAGTAAAACGAATAACCAACTGTTACCAATGTAGTTTCTAATTACTTACAAATTATGATTTTCTTCTAAAAAGGCCTTAGATAAGATTAACTTCTTTGGCTTTAAGATACCGATTAAGATAACTGAATCTAAATCCTAGCCTGACTCTATTTATCTAGCCAAGTAAAAGTGATACTTCTCCTTAAGATAAAACTTCACTTTTACCAATCTTTGTGTTCAAGACATCTTTCTTCTCAAAGAAAAAACATACCCAAAAAGACCATACAAAAATGTACTGCTTTAACAGTTTGGAGAATACTTTGGGGGTGTTTGGAGGCAGGTGAGATCATATGGTCAAATAACTGAAGAATATTTCTTAATCCCACCCTCTAGTAAGTCATCAATCTAAGAATTAAAATAAGACCCTCCAAGGAGCAGACTCCCCATTTCGTCACTTAAGGTCATGGCCTGCTTCCTACCTCTCTTCTTTTTACCACTTGTCACACTATGATGGAAGGCAGGAAGGCGGCTCATGTAACTGGCCCATTTCCAGGCTAGGAGCAAATCTCATGATAAATTAAGTGAAGAGGAAGCTGGTGGGATAAACTGCTCAAGTTCACTGCTCTCGTGAAGCCGCTCTCATACAAAAGTTATTTGAAAATCACATTAAGCCTAAAGCTAACCTGTATTCTGTCCTTGCTATTTCCTTAGATAACTTTTTCTTCTAATTTTAGAAAATCTGAAAGAAATACAATGTCACATGAACACTTTCTCACATCCAACTTCAGATTACATTGATTCGTTAGTCTTACTATTTCAATATGGAAGTGAATTTTCGAAGCTGTTAGACAAGAAATTCTGGGGGCTGCTGTTCTTCAAAACAAGGAAGACACATGCAGAACAAACAACTGATTGTTGATGTGGACCTCTGGTTAAACTAAAACTCAGAGACTAATGTAACCCTAATGGATTATAAAAATTCAGAGAAAAAAAAGAAAAGAAAGAGAACACATACAAGTTTGAAGAAATGGTGTATCCTATTCTTCTACCTCCACTGAACAATTTAATAAGAAGCCACAGATAGGCTCCTGAGAAATCTCTGAGATGACTGTGAACTGGCCTGAATTTTCACAAAGCAACAACATTGAGCCAGGTGATAGGACAGAGCAGAAGACTACTTGAAAAAGTCCTTGAGTGCATGTGCTTTTGGTGGGTCAAAGGTACTTCTGTGCCACAGTTGTTTACAACACTGTTATTTAACAATGGCAGACTGTACCAAGTAAAATGCTTTACACACTTTAATAAAGCTGAGTACTAGAAGAAATATAGCTATATGGATGTTCCTCTGACATAAAAACCATTTTAAAAGTATCTTACAGCACCAGGAGACTTGTAAAAGAATGTTCGCAGTAGCTTTATTCAAAACAAGATCCATAAACAGTGGAATGGACAAACAGTGATGTTCTCATAGCTAAAATATTCTAGAGGTGTGCTGTCCATTAAGGTAGCCCCCAGACACATGTGGCTATTAAGCACTTGCACTGTGATGATGCTGTGGTTTGAGATATACTGTAAGTATAAAATAGCAGATTTCAAAGACTTACTATGAAAAAAGAGTATTACGTCAATTCTTTGTTGAATTTATATTTATGAATATTGAGATAAATAAAACATTATTAAAATTAATTTACTTGTTTCTTTTTAAATAGGCTACTAGAATATTTTAAACTATACATGTGGCTCACATTATGTTTCTTTTGGACAGTGCTGCTCTAGAACAATGAAAGTGAATGAACTACAGGTACATGAAACAATAGGCATAAATCTTACAAACATGACTTGAATGAAAGTCAAGTAAAACTAAAACTAGTGTTTAATGATGTCAACAACAAAACACAAACCACCACAGAAGTGATTACCATAAAAACCAGGCAGTGGTTACCATGGGGAAGAGAGAGGAACTTGTGACAGAGAGGGGACATAGGGAACTCTCTCAAGTGCTGAGAATAGTCTATTTCTGGGAGATGGGTGTTGGTTCACTTTATTAATCTACACGTTCATATTTTATGCACTTTTCTATATGTTTTATCTCACAATTTTAAAAGTTTTCAAGAAATAACCTTAAACTTGCTTTCCTTAAACATTTATATTCACCAAAGTAATAAATGACTCTGAAGAAAACTAAAAGAATAGAGTTGAGTGACTGGTCCTATATCTCATCGATATAACCAAAGAAATATAAAAATGTTAGTTAGGCCCAAGAGCTGCTTAGTCAAGATTGTGTTACATTCTTTAATATATTTTTAAATATTTTTAAAATTATGTCTAAATGTTTTTAAAGCACAGCAACCTATAATTTAACCATATTATTTATCCTGTGTTAACATACCCCATGAAATAGGTGGTGGGTGTATTTCTGACAAGTTGCACATATATTCTTGTAAGTCAACATATTTGCAATGCACAAAATAAGCAGCTGATAAATGTGTTTACAAATAAATGAGATAATGTTCCGTGTATAAAAATCCAAAAGAAACCATTTTTGAGATTTCTTATACACAATGATAGTCATCTCCTAAATTCTCTCTGAACAAGTTGTAATATTTTTCTAAGAATAATTTATTTTCTTACTATGAGGCATCCTGTCAGAAATGTCCTGCTTTGGGAGCGCCTGGGTGGCTCAGTTAGTTAAGTGTCCCGACTCTTGATTTCAGCTCAGGTCATGGTATCAGGGTTGTGAGATTGAGCCCCATGTCAGGCTCTGTGCTGGGTGTGGAGTCTGCTTAAGATTCTTTCCCTCTACCTCTGTCCGGCCCTCTCTCTTTCTCTGTCTCTCCCCCTCTCTAAAAAAGGAAGGAAGGAAGGAAGGAAGGAAGGAAGGAAGAAAGGAAAGAAGGGAGAAGAAAGAGAGAGAGAGAGAGAGAGAGAGTGAGAGAGGAAGGAAGGAAGGAAGGAAGGGCGGGGAGGGAGGAAGGGAAGAAGGGAGGAAAAGAAAGAAATGCCCTGCTTTGGAAAATAAATTTTAAAAGAAAATGAAAAAAAAATTCAGAGTATGAGCAAGTCAGTTTACTGATAAAAGCTGACAAAGGTGAATTAAATGACTAAGTACGTGTTTTCCATTACTAGTATCTAATATTTGATGAAATTTTCCCAAATGAAAAAGTGTAAGAGACAAGCTTTAATAAATGACAAGTTTTTCTGAGCGCAAAAGGCTTGGTATCTAGTAGAATACACAAAACACTTCAAAAGAAATGTTTTAGGATGCAAAACTAAACTTAAAAATCTCAGTATGTCAACTATACTTCAGTAATAAAAATAATTTAAATAAAAATAATTTAAAAATCTCTCTTGGCCACTTAAGAGCAATGCTGATGACCTAAATTTACATTTAATTCATTTTTATGCAGAAGAACTGAATTTATAAATGAAAAAGAATAAGAGAAGAAATCTACAGAATGAATGCCTATAACTCACCGTGAACTTGGTTGATTTCTGAATTCTGGGAAAGAATCTCATCTGCTAATTTCTGAGCAGTTGGCAAAACTTCTGTGTGGTGCACTGTGATCAAATACTGTACAAACTTCTGTAGTTGGTCTCTATTCATTTGAAAGAGAGTCTCTGAAATGGGAAGATGCAGTTTGACCTGATCTGGCTTGCGGATGCGGTATAAAGACAGTGCCACAACATGAGCACAATAAAATATGTCCTTGTTTCCACAGCTGCAGGTCACTGAGGTAATCTTGCAACGATCAAAGCTGATGGCCACGTTGCAAACAGTTTCTGGCTCCGATTGTATTGCAGGTTCTGTCACCGTGCCACTCAAGTGGAAACCTGTGTGAGAGAAAGGGAAGAGAGAGTTTAGCTGCTGCCTTCAGATGCTATGAAGTATTTCTAATTCTTTGAAATGTGTAGTACTTGACAGCTGCAAGAATAAAATATGACAGTTTTTATTTTCAAGTAAAAACATTCAGGCCACTCAAACATCCTCCGCACCTCCCCCTCTCCACGTCTTACAGGTAAAAAAAGAAATGGTATTCAACAGACATGCTGAAGTATTTCACGTAGCCATACAAAACCACTTATAGCAATATGCCGCCATCACACCAACAGGAAGTTGTTAGATCACAGCACTCATAAGCCTCAATTACTCTGAATCTGTGGTATACCTGACAAAAATCAGTGGTTTTCTTCCTTTTCTTTTTTAAACTTTTCAAAGTAGAGTAGGCCAGCTTGGTTTTCTGCTCAACAAACTCCCCCCTTCCCTCCACTTTTACTCCAGGCGGCCACTAGCATCCTCCAACCAACAATGCAACTCTGGGGTGGGTCTTTCACACACATTGACCAGATAAATTTTTTTACTGAATAATCCTTTATGTAACATACATGACATATGCCCCAATACAGCAAGGTCCATTAGCAATGTCTACTGATGAAACTGCAAAGCCCACCGGATCTCATATATACCACAGTCTAAGTAGCTCACAATGAGCTGATACAGATGTAAGGTTGTTAAATAAACTTACACACACACAAACACACGAAAACACAAAATCGCCAAGTAGAAAGGGGCCTTACAACTTAAACTTGGAACTACACACAAATCCTCCACACCCTCCCTGACCAACAGGCCATGTGGCCATTGCTTATAATGGTCCAGACATGAGACATGCACCCCACATATGCAACAATTCCCCCCAACCCTTGGACAGCCATAGGAAGAGCTCACAGCCTTCTGAAAATTGCCTCCCACCACACTGCCATCAGTCAGTCCTGGCCTGTATGGCCAGGGGACAAAACCTCCTCCCTACGTCTCTATAAATATGTGGAAAGCTAATCCTAATTTTTTTTTGGGGGGGGGGCACATCCACTCAGTTCCACCTTCTTTCTCTGAGAGCCAAATTCAGGGGTAAGGGCTAAACCTTCAGGAGATCACTTTGGGAACCTCCTGGACACTGATCTACCTCAAGATTTTGGGTACCTGACAGAAACCCAAGCTCCAGAATGAAGCCTCTGGCTCTCTTTCAGCTTTCCACTATCTGTGCTACTTGAATAAAGTTCATTGAGCAGGACACTGTCTTCATTCACAAAGAGAAAGATCTTTACCATGTGGGAAATCTGGGAGGGATGGCAGACATAGGACATGAGAATGACAGCCAAATGATGCCTAAAATTCACATGTGGGGCACTTGAACCCTAGTTACTGTCCTCCCCAAGGGATGATAATCAGGCCAGAGAGTTGGAAGAAATACTACTCACTACTCAAAAGAAATCTTTCAGAGTAATATAATTTCATCCTAATAATTCATATTTAGTAACATAGTGGAAAGAGAAATGTGTGGTAATAATTTTTACCAAATTAATCAATTTAAAAAGAACAATCCCTAAAGTTACTATTAAACTTCATGATAAGAAATTTAGAGAATTGTAATATGATAACCTTTGTTTTTCTTACAAAGAGATGATCTCTGTTTCAGAATGAATATCCCAGTCTCCCTTATCTCTTTCAGTCAAGAAGTTTTTTGAATATGACAATTAAAGATACATAGTGACGTAAAATCGTATTTTAAAAAATTTTTAACGTATTTTCCCATGAGGAAAAAGTCACAGAAGAAGTAAACACCCAAGAAAATTTCAAAAGTGAAGAATAATAAGGGCAAACTTACATTATATACCAGATGTACTATAAGCATACAGTAATTTAAAATCCACGGGACAGGCACAGATTAAGATAGAAAAAAAAAAAAAACAATGGATCGTAAGAGACAATTCAGAAAGTTCTCAAGTATATTCTGTACGTTTAGTGCAAGGGATCTCAACATTTTCCACCTGTCACATACATATATGTGTACAAAGAAACCAGTTATCACTATGGGGAAGGATTTATCATAAATTGACCATTTATAAAATTGATCCTTCCCAGCTTAACACTACTATATCTCTCCTAGTCCACCAAAGTCACCATCTTTGTCTCTCCATGAAAGTGATATTAGAGAACTTCACCAATCACAGGCAAAGCCAAGACAATTGAAGATCCAAGAGTTGAACTAGTTAGTATTTAGTCTATAAGGGTATAACATAACGCGTACTTCAAAACAGACTGATTTAACTACCAAAGAAGAAGCCCTTAAGAAAAGTGATGAATCCCTCAAATAGTTTTACCGAAAACCATTTCAGCTGTGTAAGTCAGAAAGAAGTAAAGTATATTAAATGCTGCTATCATGAAGTTATGCCAAAGGTAAAACTCATTATTCAATTCCATTACAACAAGTATTTATTATTCTCATACAGTCTTTTAAAAAGCAAACTATAAAATATTGTGACTTCCAAAACAATTTAAGAGATATGTGAGAGCACACAAACATATACATGTCTCACAGAGTAACACTTCATTAATCTGATATCATCAAAGATGATGTACATTTCATGAATGTTCATTTTCAAAACAATTCTAGATTATCTTTCAAGTACCCAAACTCCTTTAAAAATTCCAACCATTTTTCTTAGAAAGATTTCTAAATGTTGTAAGTTCTACCCTGCCACCCTAATCAGCTGACCATCTGGTGTTACCAAATGAGGGGGGGCAACACTTCCTATAACAGGCAACTGCAGGTGATAGTATTTTTTAAGTGGGTTTTTTGTTACTTTTCTCCACTATCAGCCATCACAAGGTCTCCTCTCTTATACAGCTAGTCTTTTTCATAGAAAATTCTTTGCCCTCAGGCCAGCTGCGCCTCTAATTTGACTAGTTTTGTGGCAGCTATTCAATACTCTGAGGCTTATTTGTTTGGGGGTTCCCCCACCTTACTTTTAGATTGGGATGGCTGATGTTGCTAGAGGTGACTGGCTTTATTTGAAATACAGGAAAATTACAACACACATATAAGTGAGAACTGGTATATTACTTTATAAGACTATGCAATACTGAGTCAGTATGCAGGAACTCCAGCAGGTCTCACTTCAGTCTTGTGAGAAACCTTCTTTGAAATTCCGGCTCACCCTCAGTTGGTTCTGAATCATGCCAGAGCACTTGCAAAAGAAACAAGGAGAATACTCCTCCCTCAACAATCCCTAGACAGCTACATAAGCCATCCTTTCTCCAGCCCTTACTCCCTACCCACAGCTGGTCTTGTCTCTTAGGGAGTGGGCGACCTGAAACAAAATAATGCTCCTAAGAATGGATTTTGCCTTTCTGGAGTTCTGACAAACCCTGATGACCCACTGTTTTAGAATTGCAAATACAAAATCTCTTTCTGGTATAGTTAACTGTTCTATATGACAGAACTGAGGACAAAGAAAGGGGCAATTCTGCACTCCATAGTAAAACACGGGCAATTAATTTTCAAAGAACTAAAACTGAAAAAATTACATAAACCTTTTTTTCTTTGACTTTACAAAATACAATCTGTCAAAGACAGTTAATCCCATAAGAGCAAACCTCACAGGGCAAACTGTTTTCATCACCATCATGTTTTATCAGTGAGCCCAATAAAACATTAGTATTCACATTCTCAATCTGCAGACCTGAAGAAAAACAAAGCAGAAACCAAGGCACAGCATTGTGGAAGCTTTGGCAGTAGAGACATTTTGATTCCCATCAGGCTCTCTCATTTAAACGCTGTGTGCTCTGGACATGTTATTTAACCTCTCTGAGTCTTGCTCTATTCGTTTGTGAAATGGGGCTAGAAACACCTCCTTGGGTTGTTTTGGGGATTTAAATGAAGTAACACATGTAAAGCACCTGGCACATAGTAAAAGTGCTCGTTAAATTTTATTTCTCTTTCCTTACCTTCCCAGCTGGAGAAACAGGGGAGGGGTGTTGGACACATTCCCTTCATCTGCAACACTTTTTTTTAATCTTTGCTACTGTAATCTTGGAAAGGGGGGCGGAGGTCTCACTTGAGAAATGGCTTATAAAACAAGCGTGGCCACTGAGAATGTTTGAGCTAAGTGAGGTGGATGACACTAGAGGGATCAATGCTATTTGACAACAAAACCAAAAATCTTCAGTCAGTTACACCTTTGTTTAATCCAGCTTTCTTTCCCCATTTTCTTATTATGTTCTACCAACACAGTTAATTTTGTGAATGAGTGTTACTTTATACACAGAGAAACCAGGAAACAACAGGGGAGAGATTTATTTTGTTTTAGCACCCATACATATTTCTAAAATGTTATATACTGCAGTGATTCTCAAAATGTGGTCCAGGGACATACCCACACGGTCCCCAAAACTCTTTCACGGGGTCTAAAAGATCAAATTTTTTTTTCACAATTCTACATAGACATCTCTGACCTTTTAAACTCTCCCTCACAAGCATACATTTAATTTTCCAGAAGCTACAGGATGTGTGATATCACAACAGAACGAACACAGAGACAGGAAAATCCAGCTCTTTTCCACGAAGACAGACATTGCACAGATTTTCAAAAATGTAATACAATGCCACCGTTTCCACTAAAATATCTTTTGTTTGGGGGCTACATTTATTTTTTTCATAAAGGTATGCTCTTTATTATTAAAGGTATATTAACTTTATTACTGTTAGTGAATAGTTGCTATTTTTTCACGGCTTTAATTTCAAACAGTAAATATCAATAGGCATAATCCTCATAAGCGAAGGACTTGTGGGATCCTCAGTCATTAAGAATGAGATCAGAAAGACAAAAAACTGCAATTATAAAATGTGCTGCTAAGAAATGGAAAAAATAAATCCTCTTCACCAAATCATCTTTCAAATGGCATTATTTGCACTTGGATCTTACACCAGGTCAGTAGTGAATAAGACTCAGCAGAGAAATACTGAAGGGGCAAATTTCTCACCCATGAACACATATTCGTATCATCTACATTAATCTCACATTAACAAGAATTAAAGTTTCTAGAAAGCAAACATTTATTCCATCACTGATATTCTAAAATGAACTTTCCTTGAAAGTTGATTTTTCATATCTAAAGTTGAATTTCTGTTGCATTTTAAAGGGGACTAGGAGACATGTGATACCAGAATGGAAAGACAACTGTTTTAAAATACACAAAGAATTTCTAAAGTTTGGCTATTTTGTGTGTGTGTGTGTGTGTGTGTGTGTGTGTGTGTGTGTGTGTGTACTTATACTCAGTTAACTGAAAAACGGTTACAAATTCAAAGCATTAGAAAATTTCTAAGCTAAAATAAACTGGCAGACATGAAATAAATACACACTAAAAACTACTTCTTTCAGGGTACATTCTTTTCAGAAAAATATGCACCCTGTGCATGAGGCGCTCAAGTAACATATTCTTTGTTGGAAAAAGAATTTAACATAAGCATTGGTGTAGTACTTACACAAATACATCTTTCACCCTTTTCCTAAATAAAAAGAACCCCTGGGGAAATTAAAGGCAGAAACCAAGGCAATGTAATGTTATGGCTGAAAGGGTGCTAAGGGTTATAAGAGGTTTTTCTGTATTTTTTTTAAGCTAAGTCTAAAAATGCAAAAGTGTTAACATTTAACGCTCTCATAACAAAGTATTCATTGGTTGACTAAACCCATTATATTGGCTAAATGCAGAGTAACTAATATCTGATTATGTGTCCTTGGTAAAACAGAGGAGTTAATCATTGCCTCCAAACACCTAACTTTCACCTTTCCTAAGTCTGATACATACCGCACACAATCCAACAACATGCCATGTTGCAATTATCAATTTAAAAACAAAAAAATTTAATTCCAATCAAATACAATTTCCAGATCTGTAGTACAGATGCGATCAAGAGCCCAAGATGGAGGCACTAAACAACTCAAAAACCAACTTGTCTAAAATATGATATTCCGGGGCGCCTGGGTGGCTCAGTTGGTTAAGCAACTGCCTTCGGCTCAGGTCATGATCCTGGAGTCCTGGGATCGAGTCCCACATCGGGCTCCCTGCTCAGCGGGGAGTCTGCTTCTCCCTCTGATCCTCCCCCCTCTCATGCTCTCTGTCTCCCATTCTCTCTCTCAGATAAATAATTAAAATCTTTAAAAAAAAAAAAAAATAAAATAAAATAAAATAAAATATGATATTCCTTCTTCAAATACAGAATTTTCTCAAAGGGAAAAACCTAAATTAGAGAGACTGCATCCTCTAAGCTGGCTAATTAAATTCTCTAGCCCTAATTTCGAATACTAAGCTTAAACAGCTTATAGAAAAACATTAGGAGATTTTGCTGGCAATCACTAACGAAGCAGTTTCCATCTTTCAGAAAAATTATTTTTTTAAAGGAAAAGCTTTATTTTTAAGTTCACCTTAAAAATGTCGGTCTGGGATGGAATCACTCCTACACTTCATTAATACTTGAGAGAAAGACAATGGCAAATTAATGCAAAGACCAGACTGTAAACCACAGCACACCACATAAACAACATAAAAATTTATGGAGCATGCACTGGATGGGTCCAACCAAGAATTCCCAACGGCATTCTGTTCAGTATCAGTTTTATTTTCTAGTTAATGTATATTCTTGCACCATTTCATATAAGGATCCTTATGATCACAATAACTGTGTTAGTAGATACGAATGGCAATAGTTGTTTAAAATTATTTCTGAAGAAAAAACACTTATCCATTAATTTAGCTACCTGCAATAAGCACCTAGAAGGAGCATTAGTTTGAGAATGCACTGAATTAAAAAAAAAAATCGCATCATTCCTTGTCATGCCAAATCTTGAAGTACATAAGTAATTTTCCAAAATGCATTTCTGTATTTTAACATGCATATTTGAAGGAAACTACTATTGTCTAGCCTCAGAAGGGGAGGGGCTGGGGGGGTGGTAAACAAATTAGGTAGAATTTTACTTATTTGCACAACTGTAAAGCTGCATGGTGCTTAGGAATTTGCATTATTTGCCGAATCTTCTAAATTCTACTTTCTTGGGTCCTAACCTTTTCTAATACAAGCGAAGTAGTTCTAGCCTTCCACTCTTCTTAAAGGCCCTATCCGACAGGCTCCCTTGCGCCATCTGCATAGCCCCCAATACTCCCACTGCCACTCCTCCAGCTCAGTGATTCCTCCTCTTCCCCTCCCCCACTTGGTCTCTCACCTGGGTCTTCAACTTCTGAAGTACAAATTAAGTTTATTAGAGCCCTTTGGTGTCCAAACACCAACTCTTAGCACTTCTACACACCTCTGTCTTACTTACCAGGGTCCAGGCCTAGATCAAGGAGGGGACAGAAAATCCTTTTTACCTGTTTACTTCCTGTTGTTGCTTACAGCCAAACAACCTTTAGAAATGCTTGGCTGTTTGCTTTAGGAGCGGAAGGTAAAGGAGAAACTCTAGAGACTAATTCTGTTTACCAGAGCCAAGAGGTAAGGAGAAGTATGCTCAGACCAAGGAGGGGAGAATGCAGGCTTCAGTGGTCAAAATCCTCCAACCACACCCTGAAGCTCTGGGCCTGAGCCCTCAATCCCAACATGAGCCCCCACATCTTGGCCCTAACCAATTCCTAATGCCTAAGGCCCAGACTAGGACACACTTAGCTCTCACAACCATCCTCCAAAGTAGGCTATGATCATACTCCCCTTTTTACAAGCTGAGGTTCTCTCTGAGAGGTAGTGGTAGAAGACACTCTGAATTAATAAGGAGGGATCTGAAGGACTGCTAGGAACATGGGTTTCTATAATCCAAATGATAAATCTGCACACGTAAAAACCCTCCACATCAACATATAAATGATCCAAAAGGATGAAGGGAGGCAAACTAACAGATCCAGACAGTATGGAGTGTTAAGGTTTAAGACCCTTGGAGGCAGGGCACTGTCTTTCATCTCTGTAGCCCAAAGATCCAAAACAGCTCCTGGAAGGGGCCAGGCCCTTGTAACTGCGTCAAATGAAGGAAGTGGTGGGGCTCTTCCAAGCAATGCTTGCCCTGCCCTGCACAAGTCACAAATAACTAAAGGCTCTGGCCTCAAGCCCAGGATACTTTAAACTTAACTAAGAGTTATCTCTTTAGAGTCCACTCCCCTCTTATACTGAGTGAAGCTAGCAACAGAGGTCTGTGACATCATGTAAGACAGCAGAGATCTATGGCATTTCCATCACAGACGACTATCCTGAAGCACACGCTCAAGAAGCATTTGTTAGATGAAAGAATGCACGAATCCTCTCAGGCTCTTGGTATGCGGAACATATAGAATGGGGCTTCTCGAACTGGAATGTGCATCAGAATCACCTGGAGAACTTGTACTACAGACCGCTAGGCCCCATCCTATGATCCCGAGTGATGCTGCTGCTGCTGGCCCAGGGAACCAATGACGGAGATAATCAGAATTACAGCCTAAACAAGTCTTTTCTAGTCAAAGTACACTTATGTGAACGAAGTAAACAGAACAGGAAAAAAATATATACCTTGTGATATAAAGAATGTAGACCCTTTCTAGCTTATTATGTAACCTATATGCTCCCCATTCCACAAAGTCAGGTATGGGATATTAAACTGGTCTCAGCATTAAGAAAGAAAAATAAACAAAAAACTTCCACAGTAATAAAAAATGTACTATCATAATTGTTAATACTTATAGCTACACCATCCTACTTTAAGAAAAGCCTTCATTCAAAATCTCAGTTAAAATTTAAAAATTAAAAAACAGAGTATTTACTTTTACAAAGAGATTGTTTCACAATGTCCCATGGATTCCTCATAATTGATGATTCTCTGTGTATTCAAAACAACCAATTAATGAAAAAAATAATGGCAACTAGTTTAGTAACATATTTTTTGCCTACAGGAAAAAGTCAGAGGCAACTGAACATACCGGATAACACAAGGTGAGGTAGGACTTTAGAATTTCCTTCCAATTCCAACACATCTGTGTTAAATAACCTCAGACAAGTCACTTAGCCTTGATTTTCTCACCTATTAAAAGGGATTAATAATACCTATCTTCCAGGACTGCTCTAAGGAGTAGAACTGACAATGTATGTTAACCACCACAAGGATTCCTTGTATGGAATGCCTGCTATCATCATTATTGTAATGGAAATGTAATGCTCTTGGAAGCGTGGCATTTCCAACATGTGTACTAAAACCCTAGCCCTTTGGCAAGAGTGTGCAAGCTGTTGAAAATGCCAAGCTCTCAGGAGCATGCTAGCATTTCCATTACAATAATGGACAAAAGTTGTTATTGTAGTAATTCTACTCTATATATTCATATTTCCAAATTAATGTAATTAATTCTACTCTATATATTCATATTTCCAAATTAATGGAACTATCATTTTTAAAAATTTGTCCACATTTTACATAGCACATTCTTAAAATGTGACTTGATTCCAAACAGGGGAGGAAAGAAGGAAAATTAGAAGACTCAAGTTTGTCTCAAAGTAACTTCTAGTTTCAATAAGCAATTTTTCACTCCTACATTTGAAGATCTCTCTTCCAAAATGTATAACACCTTTTTTATCCCTAATGTTTGCCTTCCGTGTCAATGTATATAAAATTACTTCCACAGCTCAGTCCAACTTGTCTCTGAGCTGGAGACTAATTTAAAGTTGGATGCAACCGTTAAGGGAACTTGCAGCTCTTATTGTGGAAGAAAAAGTGACCATAGTTTTTCATTCCCGGTTAATTTATGGCCTGATGAGCAGAGTGAAGTTAGAGCTTCTGCTCTCTTCAAAGAATCCCAAGGAACACTAGGCTTGCCAGGGCTGTAAGTATTGTTATTTCCCTGTACATGGAGATCCAGCTGAAAAGAAAATCCTCTCTGTTCCATGTGTATATCTTTAAGAACAGTGAGTAGATGGCGTTTATACCTTGGCTAAGTGGTACATTTTTTTCCTTAAGCACACAGTAATAAAAGAGAAGCAAAGAGACTGGTCACCTGTTCAGAATGTAGATGAAATTTACTAAGATATTCCTACTCATATCCTGGCTCAGTGTGATTACAGATGATTTTTTTTTCCCTTGTTTTGGTTGGTGTGGGGGAAATGCTTTTCCTAAAGTTTCTAGAGTGAATACAAATTACTTAAGAGATACAAAATGCTTTTAGTAAAATCAAAAAGGTGCTCAAAGTCTTCTTGAGGAAAAAATCTGCCATATAAATGATGTCCAACACATGTTCTAGAAGCCTGGTAATGACCACACACCAAGTGTAAACACTGACATCATCATCAGTGAGGCTCTGCCCCACGGTCCGGCCCAGCCTATTTTACCAACAGGACACTCCAGAGCTCTCTTTAACCCATGGATGCCCAGCCCTCCCACGGTTCAGCCACCTTGCAGAGAAGAAGATGGATCATAGCACTCAAGGTAAACAAGGCAGAGAGAGATTGGGCTCCTGGTTCTAATCTCAGCCATTATCTAATGTCAGCCCCATGGGCAAGTTGCTTCATATCTTATTTCTTGTTCTTTTTTCTTTTCTAAAGCATTAAATAAGGAAAATAGATTATATTAGACGGTTTCTAGAAAATTAGGAAGGTAGGAATGGAGAATATTCATGCCAAGATGAAGGATGGTAGTTGCCACACTCACTCACACAAGATCTTTGACCTGCCCTGGCTGCTAAGTTGAAGCAACGGTCTTCTCAAAGCACGTCGAAGCTACGGCTCAGGGAAGGAGAGAGAAAAAGGATAAATACTGTTATTGCTGCAGTTACGTATAACATATAACACACTGGCATGTGGGGAGAATTTTTTTAAAAACTCTGAAATTCAATATAAAAGCAAGTAAACAATTTTTATCTACGTAAGTTGTAACCATCTGCCTACAACTGATACTCTTTTTTAAGATTTTATTTATTCATTTAGACAGAGGGATATAGAGAGAGCATGAGCGGCGTGGAGAGGCAGAGGGAGAGGGAGAAGCAGACTTCACGCTGAGCCGGGAACCTGATGTGGGGCTGGATCCCAGGACCTGGAGATCATGACCTGAGCAGAAGGCAGATACTTAACCATCTAAGCCACCCAGGCGCCCCTACAACTGATATTCTTAAGGCATGATAGCTTTTTGTGTTCTATATCTAAAATCCAAATCTAATCTAAAAAATTCTATGATTGCATAAATATAGGTAAAGTTTATACAAAATGTATAAGATATAGAAAAATAAAGAAACATGAAAGCCCATTAAAGATGAAATGAAACGAATGCATCAGATCATCTTGTCTGCCTTCACCACCTAAACAGCAGTATTCTTTCCCTTCCCATCCATTAATTATGAACATGAGTGGCTATGCCATTCAACAATCACTTCCCTAATCCCCTAACTTGGTAATAGGCAATGTACAAGTCTCCAGAGAAGTCTCCATGAATAACACATGGGCTCCAGTTCTGAGAATTCACTGGATTATTGGGCCATTGATAGCTAAGAAGTCAGATCAAGGCTGTATTCAGAAATAAGTAAGAAGAAAAACACAGTACAGACCCCCATTTCCCAAAGTGAGTTCTATATATGTTAACAGGTATTCACCAAAAGGGGAGGGGGGAGGGTGGTGTTCCATAATGTCACAGAAGTTTGGATTAAGTTGCATCCAGCACCACCCTTTTGGAGACTGAGAATGTACCTCAGAATGGTAACAGCTCTAAGAACTTACACAATAAATGGAGTCCTACTGAACTTTATTTACTAGAACTTTACTTTTTTAAAGATTTATTTTAGAGAGAGAGAAAGAGAGAGAGGGAGAGTGTGAGCATAGCGGGGAAGGGGCGAGGGAGAGGGAGAGAGAGTCTTAAGAAGACTCCCCACTGAGCACCGAGCCCAACTCCGGGCTTGATGTCACAACCCTAAGATCACAACCTGAGCACAAACCAAGAGTCTGCACCACCCAGGCACCACTATTTACTAGAACTTTAAAAAAGAATGGTAGTACCAGGTCTAGAACAGCTATAGGAAAAGACAAAAAAAAAAAAACCACATAGTTCAAGGTGAGCAGTTGGACGGCTTAACTAAAGGTTCAACTGAGAGTTTAAAATCATAAATCAACATGAGCCAATTGACAGGCTTTTGTGACTTTTCTCCAGGAGTTTAAACCAAATTAGATGTGAGTGGCTTAAAGGCTGGAGATGTCTCATCAACAATATTCCCCTTCTACTATTAAAGAACCAATTATTTATTGGGAAAAGTAAGCCTAATGTTGAAAGTCAGTCTTCTTATAAGGCAATACAAAAGAAAGCACACCAACTTTGTTATTTGCACCACACTTCAGTTAAAAGTTCATCTGGCATTCTCTCAACTAGAAGTATCTATTAATATTCAATGAACCAGAATACCAGACACTCTCAACCCATAATGGTCAAGAAAGTGTTTACAATATTTTACCTCCAAATCCTAGAAACATGAGTGGCAAAGCTCAAATATCTGTTTGAGAGAGGACCTGAGAGAGTCTACCATGCAAATCCTGCATTAGAGTTTATTCCATAATACAAAGAAACAGTACATGGTGTCCTACGAAGGAGGGGCTGTTAAGATCCTGATGGCACTCCTAATTACGTAGAACAGCACCTGGCATATATCACATGCTCAGTATTTGAGTGGGTGAATAAATAAATGAATGAAAAAGTAAAAATTTTATTTAGTAGAAAGATTAAATTAAATCTGAATACTCTATGCCGAATTGCTCTGGTGTGAAAAGCTGCAAGATAGCAAAGTCTGAAAACAAATGATCTATGTGCCTTATCACACAGGAAGCATATGTGAAGAAGTAGTTAGTGAGAATTAAATTCTTACTATAGATAATTACCCTGTTTAAGTATGACTTTTTCAAAATCTCACAAAAGCACCACTAATAATAAATATACACTATTTTAAATAACAACTTGGTTGTATTTATTTCTTCTGAAAACAAAGCGCTTATAATATAAATGAACAGACAGATTCCATTTTAGATGAGGAGAGCATTTCTGTTGGATGTAGTATTGTTTAACATTATAGAAAGAATCAGAAAAATACAGGTATTGGCTCAGAGCTCCAACCACAATTTTCCTCTCAACATCAAATAACTGTTAAATAAAACAGTTTATGAATAATATGATCTTATTTTATCAAACATTAGGATTTTTTAAAAAATTAATAATTTGAAATAGAAAACAGAACTCCTGTGCCAAATTTTTGAATACCATCCATTTTAAACAAGAAATGTAAACCCAAATGGCTTCAAATATTAAAGGGTGCTAATTAAGTACCAATTATGTGTATAGTGGATTAATGTGTGTTTCAGAATCAAAATGTGTCTAAGGATTGTCAGTATAATGGAATAAGAAATGACCTGGGAAAGAGACTTGAGTTTTAATCCCAGCTTTGCTACTAATTAGCTATTTGACCTTCAGTCATTAGCCTCATTTTCGTATCTGCAAAAAGGGGCTAAAGGACTAGATCAGTGGTCCTTACCTTCTCGCGGGGGGGGGGGGGGGGATCCATCCTTTGAGAATCTAAAAAAAGGGTAATAGATGTTTCCCCCAAATATGCAAAAAACTATGCTGAGTGTTTCAGAGTTCAAGATCTATTTTCTTCATTTATTTAGTTTAAGGGCATCCTTGTAGATCTCTTTACAGAACCTCAAATTCTAAACTTTAGAGTCTAACCTACACACACACACACACACACATTCAAAATATGTATACTCACATTCAAAATAGCTAATGAAAATCCAAACTTTTGCCTCAAATTTTTTTTTTCTTTGGTTTACAATGGACTTTCAGGGACTTGGTTGGTTTTTTTTTTTAGAATTTAATTTTATTTAATATGTATATTTGGTTTATTTTTTAAGACATTTAGAAGCAACTGGAATACCCATACAAGTATCCACTTACTTGGAGGCAACCAAACTTACCTATTCATGAAAATAGGGGACTTCAAATTTAAATACAGCCCACATAATACTGGGCATCAAATGAGGAAACAAGAATAATTTTCTATTAGAAGAGGTTTTTAGTGGGGATTAAAGGGGAAAAATAATGAGAAAAAAACAGACATCATGTATATGATCCAATGACTGATGACAACTCTATTATATTATAAAACTCAAACAAGCACATATTAAATGCAGACAAAAGTATAGTACTTCAACAACATAAGAGACCACTCAAAAGGTACGTGGTCTACTTCTTTAATCAATCAGAATTAATGTTTATAAAAACTACTTTAATCAATCAGAATTAATATGTTTATAAAAGTTACCTAAAATACAAATATATTGGATATATTGTCAAAGGAAACTCCACAGTATAAAACAAAAACAAAAAACCTGAGGAATGAACTACGTGGCAGTTTTCAAACTCTGGAATTTTGAGGCAAAGGCAAACGGCCATATGTTTGTAAATCAAATACATTAGCTTAACAAATGTTCCATCATAATTCAAACTAACTTCCCTGACAGAGTATAAACCCTGCTATTTAAAGTTGAAATAAATTTGCCTTTTTCAAGTAGAAAGGTAGTGAGAAATTGTAAAACGTCTCATCTCCAAAAGAAATCTATTTCCTTGCTTCAGAAACCTACAAATGTTAGGACTGTAAAATAGAGGAGTAAAGACATGATAAATGATAGCTACAGGGGTATCTTTTTCTAGTCTACCTGGTCCTCCTTCATTTCTCTCCCTCTCCTAACATTTGTTCTTTCAAATTCTTTCCACACTTTAAACCTTTGCTAAACACATTTGTACCTTGCCTCATTCTCTTATCCTTTACTCCTTTTTGAAAAGGCTAAGAGAATCTCTTCTGGGTCAGCTATATTCCCCAGCAACCCCAGACTCCACCTGGACCACTTATACACAAACTGGGGATATCTGCAGTTACTCTGAGCCAAGAAAGATTCTTCCTTTGGAGATAGCTCTACAAGTCTACCAGGTGCACAAGTCTAAGTTGACTTTTTTTTTTTAAACATATCAAAATTCAGCATTTTGTTAAACAGGAAAATGAAAAATCTAGGCAAGCCAGAGAAGTATTAGCCTTAAAATATCTTCTAAAAAACTAAAGAATCCCACTTTATTCTCTTTGATGATTCTTCCCCAAATTTTGGGGATTTTTCCTAAATAAATATATAAAAATTGTATTTAAGCATTCTTTTTGAGAATGCCTCTGATACATTAAATCTTCCTAAGAAACTGAATTCTCCTGATGTAAAAAATGACAGCCATACTTAATGATATAACGCATGTTTAAGGGAGAAAATCAGAAATGAAAGGTTGATACCTTAAAATTAGAAGACTAAACAATGGCATAATTGGATTAAATGAGTATCTAATTTTCATGCTCATGACCCCACTAAAACAGTAGTTCTGTATGCTCAAAAACTTTGGCTCTTAATAATTTCTCAGAACAAAAGGTTCAGCTGGAAAAACTGAGGAAAGGAAAGTTTATTCCCTAAATCAGCATTTTCATTTTACCAGGTTGATGAAAATCTTTCAAAAATGTATCAACACTTCCTAAACTCCCTGAACAGTATAAAAAAATCTAATTTAACACTTGCTTGATGGCTCAAGGTTATCTTCATGAACAACATTTACTACACTACGTCCTCCCAATAATGCCCTCAAGGCCTTGCTCAGCTGGGTTATTGGCCCTTTAGCTGAAGAGCTAAGAGCAACTGCCCTGCTGGCCTCTTTTTCTCTCTCCTTCCTTGCAGAAGTCAGGCGCCCCTTTCTCATGCTGACATTTTGCTTAATAGTTGCATTGCCCCCCCCACCCCCAGTTCTTCTAAAATGCTGGTTTACATCCTCTAGGAGTTTGGAAACTAGATAACCATCGTTTTTAGAGCTGTGCATAAGTAAGAATAAATGACCTCTGAATACAGGCCTGAGGTTTTCTTTTGTGAGTTAAGTACCTAAGCTTGAGTCTGGGGATATTGGTGGATTTAGCTTGGCAGCTTCAAAAGCCCACCTTTTGTCCTTGTTTGTTCTCAATTGTATCCCAGAGAGAAAATAATAATTAGAGAAAACAAATATAGTACTTTTCAAGTTTTCCATAAAGGTGCCACTGAGCTCAAAAAGGTAAATTCTAGAAGAACTTCTCATTACTAGAAACACATGCCGTAACAGCATGTCTGGTTACTTTGATCACTACTGCCAATAGTAACGACAGTGAACTTATCTACCGGTCACCACACAAATCTCACTTTCTCTCGAAAAAAATGACGTTTTAGATAAACATACATTAATCACATAAGAAAGCTCTATGATTTCTAAGATAAACACCTTTTTTAAAGAAAACTAGGCACACCCAGATCTTGGTTTCTAAATACCATTCTCCAATAAAAGGAAGCAAAGCTCCTTGAAAAAATAGCTGATTCTAGGCCCAGGATGAAGAAAATACTAATAGTGCCAGAAAGGAAGTGCTTAGAAAAAATTGAGGGAACTGTCCCATCCTGAAAGAGTCCACTTAGCCAGGCTGCAACTGTTTGAGCAACAAAATAAATAACAGTAGATTATGTAACTCAATAAAATAAGTATTAGTCCATACTGATATAAATTACTGAATGAATAAATAAATAAATGGAGAAGGGACACATCTTCTTTACAGAAGAAATCTGAAGGAAATAAAAACCATACTTAGAACAACTCCAGTAATATTTGGTACAGGCATGATACACTGACAATGATAAAATTAGTGGGTAAAGCTTTAAAAAGAAACAAAGTATTTGCACAGCTTCAAAGGATCTCCCCTCCAGACATAACTGTGGTGGTCTTAGCATATATCTACAAATTCTTTGATACTCCTCCCTCCAGTAGGTGGAGCTTAATTCTCTTCCTTTTGAATGTGGCCTGGATTTCAGTGACTTCTTTGTAATGAAAAGCAAAAAACCTGTGGCTTTAGGGGCACCTGGGTGGCTCAGTTGGTTAAGCATCCGACTCTTGGTTTCAGTTCAGGTCGTAATCTCAGGGTCTTGAGATCGAGACCCATGTCGGGCTCCATGTTCAGTCTGCTTGAGATTCTCTCCTTCTCCCTCTGCCCCTTCCCCCCCCCGCCCCCCTCTCTCTCTCAAAAATAAAATAAATAAATAAATAAAATACAGATTTAAAAAAAAAACCTGGCTTTATAGGGGACAAATGAGTCAGATATCACCTTAAGCAAGTGATCAAGGTTAGCATGACCAATAGTAAGTCATGTTGATATCAATGTACCCCCCTGAAGTGATGCAATAAGTGTGTAACACTATTACTTCTGTGATATTCTGTGATATTCTTGCAAAAAATGCACAGCCTCTATCATGAGAAAAGCACCAAACAATCAAATTGAGGGACATTCACAAAAGTACCTGCCCAGTACTCTTTAAAAGTGGCAGGGTCATGAAAGACAAGGAAAGACCAATAAACTGTTACAGATTAGGGGGATGAAGGAAACATGATGAATAAAAGCATTATGGTATCCTGGACTGGATTCTCAAAGAGGAAAAGGATATTGGTACAGTACTTAGTAGAAATGCTGGAAAAATCTGAATCAAGTCTCTACTTTACTTAAAAGTACTGTACCAATGTTAATCTTTTAGTTGTGATAAAAGTAGCAGAGTTATGTAAGATATTAACATTAGGGGAGGCTGGGTAAATAGCAAATGGGAACTCTCTGTCTATCTTTCCAACTTATCTGTAAATCTGAACTTATTTCAAAAAGAAAAATTTAAAAAATCCCTAAACTTGATATGGTTACTTAGTATGGTTATTACCTAGACCCTAGCAAACAGGTCACAAATATCTAAGCCACAAAGATCCTTTGGGCCACTTTAATATAAATTCCTAATATTTCCTTTAAAGATTAAGAGGACTTTTCATGCCAAGAGAAAGGGTAGGAAGACTCTAGAGAAATGTGTGCCGATTTGTTTTTTTGTTTGTTTGTTTGTTTTTAAGATTTTATTTATTTGACAGTGAGAGATACAGCAAGAGAGGGAACACAAGCAAGGGGACTGGGAGAGGAAGAAGCAGGCTTCCCAAGGAGCAGGGAGCCCAATGTGGGGCTCGATCCCAGGACCCCGGGATCATGACCTGAGCCGAAGGCAGACGCTTAACGACTGAGCCACCCAGGTGCCCCTGTGTGCCCATTTGTAAGTTGGAGACATGAAATAATGTTCAAAGCAGCTTTGTAATATAAAACTGGCAATCTATATAACCATCAGCAGCAGATTAATAAATTGTGACATACTTGTATGGTACAATACTACACAGCGTGAAAATGAATGGACTACAATCACATCTGAGTTTTTTCTTTCTTTTACTGAGGTATAATTGACATATATTAGTTTCAGGTGTAGGTGTAAAACCTAACAATTCAATATTCGTATACACTACAAAACAATCGCCACAATAAGTCCAGTTAACATCCTAACCATACATAGTTACAAATTTTTTTTCTTGTGATGATAACTTTTAAGTTCTACTCTCCTACCAACTCTCAAATACCCAATACAGTTTATTAACCACAGTCAACATGTTACATATTACATCCCCATGACTCCTTCATTTTCTAAGTGGAGGTTTGTACCTTTTCACCCCCTTCACCCATTTAGCTCAAAACCCCACTCCCGCCACCTCTAACAACTACCAATGCATTCTCTATATCTACAAGCTTGGTTTTTTGTTTGTTTTTTAGATTCCACATATAAGAGAGACCATACAATATTTGATTTTCTCTTAGTTCACTTAGCATAATACCCTCAAAGTTCATTCACGTTATCACAAATGGCAAGATTTCCCTCTTTTTTATGACTGAATAATATGCCGTGTGTGTGTGTGTATGTGTGTGTGTATGTGTGGTGTGTGTACCATAGTTTCTCTATCCATTCATCCATCGAAAGACTCTTAGGGTTGTTTCCACATCTTGGCTATCATAAATTGTGTTTCAGTGAATATGAGGGTATGTATCTTTTTGAGTTAGCTTTCATTTCCTTTGGAAAAATACCCAGAAGTGGAATTGCTGGATCATACGATAGTTCTATTTTTACATTTTTTACTAAACTCCATACTGTTTTCCATAGTGGCTGCACTAATTCACATTCCTACCAGTAGTGCACGAGGGTTCCCTTTTCTCTTCCACATTCTTGCCAACAATTTTTGTCTTTTTGATAATAGTTATTTTAACAAGTGTGAGGTGGTATCTCATTGTGGTTTTGATTTGCATTTCCCTGACAATTAATGATGCTGAGCATCCGTATACTTGATAGCCATTTGTATGTCTTCTTTGAAAAAATGTCTACTCATACCATCTGCCCATTTTTAATCAGGTTTTTCTCCTATTGAATTGTATGAATTCTTTGTATCATTTTAATATCAGAAAATATGATTTGCATATTTTCTCTCATTTAAAAGGTTGCTTTTTTATTTTGTTAATGATTTCCTTTGCTGTGCAAAAGCTTTGTAGTTTGAGGTAGTCCCACTTGTTTATTTTTGCTTTTGGTGTCTTTGCTTCTGGAGTCAAATCCTAAAACTCATCACCAAAACCAATGTCAAGGAGCTTACTGTCTCTATGTTTTCTTCTAGTTTTATGGTTTCAGGTCTTACACAAAAGTCTTTGATAGATTTTATTTTTTGTGTATGGTGTAAGACAGTGTTCCAGTTTCATTATTTTGCATGTGGCTGTCCAGTTTTCCCAACACCATTTTCTGAAGAGACCATCCTTTCCCCACTGCATTTTCTTGGCTCCTTTGTCATTAATTTACTGACATATGCATGGGTTTATTTCTGGGCTCTCTATTCTGTTCAACTTATCAGTGTGCCTTCTTTTATGTAACCAAAACACCATACTATTTTGATTACTATAACTTTGTAATATAGTCTGAAATCAGGAACCATGATATGCCTCCAGCTTTGCTTTTCTTTTTCAAGAATGCTTTTGCTATTTGAAGTTTTTTGTGCTTCTATAGGTATTTTAGGATTGTTTATTCTATTTCTGGGGAAAATGCAATCACAATCTGTTTTGATGAATCTCAAAATGTACTACTTTAAAAGAGGAAAACTGAAAACTGCAAGTTACAGTGTATAAAGAAATAGGCAGAATATTAAATGGAAAAAAAATTAAGGCAAGGAAATGATTCATACAGAATTCAGGGTGCTGGTAACTTCTGCAGGAGGTAGGAAGTAGGAAGTGAAGTAAAGGTGTCCAAGAAGGATATACAAAGGGCTCTAAAGGTACCAGTAATATTATATTTTTAAGGTGATTAGTGGGTACACAAATATATTGTTTTGCTTTATAATTCATACACCTATTATATTCTTTCATATTACACATTTAATTATAAAAGGGGTTAGGAGAAAGTTTATCTTTTTAAGTTTAACCTTTTAAAAGAGCCTGCCAGCTAAACATAATTCATTAGGTGCTATAATTTTTCACTCTATCAAATTCCAAACTTAAAGGTAACACTTGAGGCACCTGGCTGGCTCAGTCAGTTAAACGTACAACTCTTGATTTTGTCTCAGGTCATGATCTCAGGGTCTTGAGATCAGGCCCTGCGTCAGGCTTGGTGCTCATCGGAGTTTGCTGGAGATTCTCTCTTTCCCTCTCCTCTGCCCCTCCCTGCACCGTCTAAAATAAATAAATAAATCTTTTTTAAAAGGTTACATTTATTTTCTGAATCTGGAAAATAGCCATTTCTAAAAACTATTGCAGAAAGTATGTCACCCTTTCAAGACCTACAGTGTAAAGCAAGTTTAGTTAATGAAGTCCAATGTTACACTAAGAAATCTACCCTTCCTCCATTTAAAAGAACTGTTCCCATTATCTCTATTACCCTTCTGGGATAAAGTATTTTCCCCTCTACAAAAATAAGAAGTTTGTGTATGCTAGAAAAGATAATTAAGAGAAACCCACTTGGGCGACAGCACATAATTCTGAATACTCTTGTCTCCCTTATTACCAGACCAAAGTTAACTCCATACTATGATTAAAACATCCTCAGATTTTGAAATAGTTAATGCATCTCATTTTCTAAAAGCCACAAGTTATTCATAAAAGGCTCTCAAAATTAAATATTGGGATTTTTTTTTTTAGATTCCTACAGTAAATGCCACAGGTTAGTTATCACATCTGGGTATAAAATAACAGTATAAAAATTTCAAGATAAAGGTACTTCCTTCAACTTTTTAATTATTTCCATGACCAATAATAATAAAAACAGTAGGCTTGTTCTAAATACAAAACACTAAAGTGGGTGTAGGCTCAATAGCCACACCTAAATATAGTATTTCCAGCAGAGAAGACTGGCCAAAATCCATCACTATGACAAGCCTAAGCTGTAAGTTATCAAAAGTATACTTATAAAGTGCTAACTCTAGTCAGCATTAAACTATTTTTTTAATGTAAGTTAGCTCAGTCTAAATTTACTATATCCTTAACTCAGTGAGAAATACTTGATTCCACATGAAAATAATTATTTACTTAATTGTGCTGTAAGGTCAAGTGCTGAGTTCAAAAAGAAAAAATTCCCAAACACCCAGGGGGTACAAAAGTAACCAAGGTGAAGTTTAAAAACCACATTTCCTTTCATGGGGGCATTTTATTACATTGTGAAATTTTGCTTTTGAAAAACTATAAAATTGAGAAATTAAGTTCACTGGAGAAATTAAAAGAAAATAAAAAGAACTTATAGAAGGTTTTACTACTTCTCTTTACTATAGGTAAATATGAACCAACTTTAACTAATGTATTTAATAGGATTATAATTTAAAGCACAATTAGGATTTTTAAAAAACCACGTATAATCTTGTTAGTCTATCAATCTAAATTACTCTAACATTTGTATCCTGACTTCCTGAGTCTAACTAAAACATTCCTGCCATGATGCCAGCTTCCTAGTCGCTTTCTGAAAAGACTAAGGAATCTCAAGTTTCCCTAACTGAGCAGGAGCCAGAATGCAAACCACTGTCTCTTCCATGCAGTTGTAAGCAGTTAACACTCAGGATAAATCACTCCTAAATCAAAGCAGTTTTTATTGATCACAATGACAACAAGCACAATAGCCAGCCGGCGAGTCTTAAGGAGTCAACATACTTTTAAGGTAACAGAAGCTTCAAACTATAGTCCCTGGAAACAGACTTCTTGGAACCACATTATCTTTAAATAAATAAACCTCAATTGAATGAAGTAAAATTATACATAGCTCTAAGAAATATACCTCACCACTTAAGCGTTCCCAAAATGACCAGTGGCAAATGTTCCTGATGTTCCTCCTCCCTGCCCTTATTTATTTCTCCCTTGAGTGCTGACTTATCCCTGGCTCAAGCATCACCTTCATGAATCATTTTTTCTCAGTTCATGAGGTAAGGGTAGTATTTGCTTTCTATACCATTTACTACTTTGGAGTCCTGTAAATATTTAGTAACAACAATAATAATCAACTGATTATGCAGGTCAAGCATTCAAAGTTCACAGAATTGTAACCATTAGAGTACCAGGAAGTGATTAAAAAAAAAAAAAAAAACCCCAACCGTAGCCTGTAACTGTCAGAGGGCTTTATTAACCCACTTGAGGGAAAATGTGTTAAAGGTGACAATTCAGTAGACTGCATACTTTTTTAGCACCCTTTATTTGTGATACCATTTATTTTTTTAATAAATCATACAAATGAGAAATTAGTTCAAGTGAGAATACTTAAGTCTCTGGGATGCATCCCCAATTTGCTGCCACCCCTGCCCCTTCCCAGCAGAATGGGAAAGCTGATGGGTCAAACTCAAACCATCCACAGCCATCCATGTCCACTGCCTTCAGTGATACCCATTTCATAGATGGGGCATAGAAGAATTTGAACAAATCACCATTTTTCCTCCCACCTGATACTACCAAATTGCTGAAGGGGAAAAAGTGAGCGGAAAAGATAATCCAAGAAGAGCAGCAGAGAAGGGAGATGAAGAAGCAGCTGAGGATGTCAGAAGACAAGAGGCTTATGGGATGCTACTAGGTTCAGAGTTTCTAAGAAGCAGTAGAGGTATATCAATTTGGAACACATAACGTTTTAAAAAGGAAAGTGTTCTTTCATTCCAATGAAGTGCTTAGCAGTTAGTCCAAAATGTTCAGCACCCTGGGCCCATCTCTGTGCCTTTTTGGCTAAGCTGGCAGAGAGGTAAATGATTGTTCATACTGCCAGTCAACCCTCCTTTTTGGTTACTGCCTGAACACACCTAGAGATCAATCAGGGGACAGGGGTTTCACTCAGACTGCCCTCCCATCTGCTTCACATCTGTTCCTGTCCTAAAATAGCCATACTTACATGCAGAGAGGGAAAGAGTGTGAAAGAGATGGAGTGGCTCCCCCACAAAGCTTTGTACAGTCAGCATCACTATCCGTCCCAGCTATGCTGGGAATGTGACTCTTGGAACTATGACAACAAAAGCCCAGTATAAAATACCACCACCGCCACCACCACAACTACTGAACACCTTTGGAGATGCAGACTGGGATAATTTAAGCAGAAGAGAGTTGTGAGATATATATATGGCCTTATTCAAACCTAGGCTATTAAAACAATCAAATAAAAAAAGTATTAAAAGTCTGGAAATTCAATAAAGTAAATTAGAAAATAATAACAATTACTTAAAAAGCTATATAATCCTAATAAAGAATACTTTGTGGCATACCTTTTAGTAATATTAAACACTGAAGAAAAGTCAATGTGCAACCTATATATGCTAAATACTGGGTCTAGAACTCAAACAAAAGAAGTTTTCTCTTATAAAACTCAGTTTGGGTGACTCAGCATGAGAAACCAAAGTGACTGAAAATAAATAGTGGGTATATCCTATAAGGATAGGTGCTATTTTCTCAATTACTGCTCTACTGTATTGTGAGGATGAACCTAGGATTAAACAGAACACTTACCAGGAATCAACATTCTTAAACATAAATGCCAAAAAGAAATCTTACAGAATGGCCACAGGGATTCAAAGAGGGAAAAGATGCTCTGGTTACAAGGACAGTCAGGTGGACAGTTTTACCATTTTATGAGGTTTCCCAGCATATTCCCCTTGCAAATGGCATTACAAGTACATAATGTCAAAATATCCTATATTCACATATTATTCTCTACTCCTCCTGGCACCACATGGTTTTCTCAGAATACCTCAAAGTCCCCAAGTCAAGGCTAGTCTCATTCAATTCCACTGCCAACTATGGTCTTACCTTTCTCTTCGTTCCTAAAATAGGCTTATTTTGACATCTACATGACAAATCTTCTCACCACACTCCCATAAACTTCTTGGTTCAATGTTTTTGTTTTACTGCCTCTAAGTGCATCAGATTAGGCCCTATATGCCTTTCTGAGGTTGCAAATATCTTCAAGAGTTTCTTTCAGATGGCCTACCAGCAACTCTATCATCTCTCCTCCCCCAACACAATCTTTGTATGGTCACATACACTATCTCATTTACACCAGACTGTCTCAACCCTAGCTTAATCAGCTAAGTTTTCCAAACCATAAGTGCAGTAAATATGAGACTGATCTGTGACAAACAATGGCACACAGAAACCACAAAGAGTAACCATATGAAAAAGCCTGGGCCTGCACAGTCAGAGGCTTTGCACAGCACACCAGCTCTTCATCCAACCCAGGCCTACGAATGGCCTGTATGGTTTTAGACATTTAACCAATTAGGCCTTAGTTTCCTACATATAAAATGTGAGAGCTAAACTAGGTAATATTTAAGGTTATGTTCACCACTATTTCATTTCTCTCCAATAGTAATATTCAACTGTACAGATTATTACTTTTTTACAAAAAATTTGTTTTGCAAACATGTGAAACATGGAGGCGGAGTCTTCAAAATCACCACCCTATAGAGCAAGGACTAAGTTTATTAAGCTTTCCATATACTCTCCTGAACCCAGATGATTTGGACTTAAAAAATATCTCTTGAGGTTACTGGGTGGCTCAGTCTTAAGTGTCTGCCTTCGGCTCAGGTCATGATCTCAGGGTCCTGGGATTGAGCCCCACATCGGGCTCCCTGCTCAGCAGGAAGCCTGCTTCTCCCTCTCTCACTCCCCTGGCTTGTGTTCTTTCTCTCACTGTGTCTCTCTCTGTCAAATAAATAAATGAAATCTTAAAAAAAAAAAAAAATCTCTTGAATGAGGAAAGGTAGACTGACTAGAGTCTACCCCCAAAGTTATCTTTACATCCAGAAGGGGTTCAAGGTGAGTCTGCCTGATTACCGAATGTTATGAGTATGTGTATTTAAGTGAGGTAAAAAAGAAAAAAAAAAAAAAATTAGGAAAGGCTAACAATTTCAAACTTGGAGTCACTGCCTAAATTGCCATGAAATTTTAACTTTTACACATAATATAATCTCATGTAGATTATTCATAATCTAGATGAACAAGAAAAACTCATTAGCTCATGCAATTTCCTCTGCTAAATATGCCCCTTCTTCTCCCTCTAGAAGTCCTAGTCACCTGTATGACCTATTTCAAATTTGATCATCTACAAAGTCAAAGACCATTACTATGTAAAACTTCACCACCTACCACATAAAAAGTATTTGTTCTATCCTCTATGCACCAAAGTACTTTCTGCAGATTGTTATTATAGCCTCTTAGCACACAACACTATAGTGAATTGTTTATATGCCTGTCTGTCCCAGTGGACTGTAAACTGTTTTATTCATCTTTGTGTCTCCAGTACCTACTAGGACCAGGCACATGGCTGACACGCACTTAACGTTCACTGAATTGAATTGAACAGAACAGAAAACTTCCTATTCACCCAACCAGCATAGCTTTGGGCCTGATCATCCCAAACATTCATGCTCAGACATGTTTTGCTATACTGGGTGGCAAAAGCAAACTCCAAGCACCCTGTAAATTCAGGTCTCAGAGAAACCTAGGGGAAAAGGTTTTTTAAAAGCAGTTTTTAAAGTCTTCATACCCAGGGTGCCTGGGTGGCTCAGCTGTTAAGCGTCTGCCTTCGGCTCAGGTCATCATCCTAGGGTCCTGGGATCGAGCCAGGCATCAGGCTCCCTGCTCAGCGGGAAGCCTGTTTCTCCCTCTCCCACTGCTTGTGTTCCCTCTCCCGCTGTCTCTCTGTCAAATAAATAAATAAAATCTTTAAAAAAATAAATAATAAAGTCTTCATACCCGTGGAGTAGAAGGTCAAAAGCATCCTTGATCTTGAGTTTCAGTATGAATACAGATTGTAAAAGCAGGGCCTCACTATAATTTAAAAACAAAAACAATTCATATTTCTAATGGATTCAGAGGCTGAGAAAAGTTAAATTGAATTTCCCTAGTATCTTTAAAGTAATGCTCTGCTAATTGTTCTAATATTCATGACATTCTTCCGTCTGGGAAGGTAATGGGTTGATTACATGGAATATCCACTCCCTATTATCTAGTCTCCTACTCTATGAAAAGTTAGTACTTCTCCCATACCACTTCCAATGAATAGCACCTAAGAGACTGCCATTTTCTACTTCACACAAAATCTGGAAAGAGATCTGGGCCTCATGACAAAGAATTGTCAATTTTTCAAACAAGAGTACCCTACCAAATCAGTCCTCTTTCTTCTTCCATTAAGAAAGAGATTAAAATAGAAGTACACTTCAAAATGTGAGGTCAACATTTTAAAACCTCTAAACTTTCTGTATCCTGAACATACTCTAGCTCTTTTTTTTCACCTTTTCTTCATAGCATTAAACAAAACTGTGGCATGTCTTCTAGTCTCAAAGATCTTTCCCATACTCCTCAATTTGCCAAAGACTATTCCATTTACCAGAGTAAAATATTAAGTCATGATTTGGTATTTCAAGAAGACTCCTGCAATGCAGGTTAGGTAGAAAAAATATTTTGAACTATACGTTGGCTACATATAATTATCCTTACCACATTCTCATAAGAAAACCAAATTCTATGAGAAAGCATATGACTTAGAAAACCACCAATATCGGGGCACCTGGGTGGCACAGTCAGTTAAGCGTCCAACTCTTGGTCTTGGCTCAGGTGGTGATCTCATGTTGGTGAGATCTGGCAGTGTGGGGCTCAATACTCAGCAGGGAGTCCGCTTAAGACTCTCTTTCTCCCTCTCCCCCTCAGTGAGTGCGAGCGCATGCACGCACTCTCTCTCAAATAAATAAATCTTAAAAAAAAAAACCAAAACACCAATATCAAGAATCCCTCCAAAGTCTTTTTATACTGGAACAAATCACTTAGAAATAATAGTTTGTCCTTATCTAATAAAGTTGAAACTATATACCCTCTGTGACTCAACATTTCCCCATCGCTAGGTATATATACACTAGAGAACTATGTGTACACACCTACCAAGAGACATAATCAACAACGCTCTTAGCATCATTGTTAATGATACCCCAAAACTGGAAGGAACCCAATGTAGGGTAGAGATACAAAATAGGTTATTATACAGCAATGAACATGCTACAGGCAACCACATAGATCAATCACATAATGCTGAATAAAAGAAGCAATCATAAAAAATGCATAAAATGTAGTTCCATAAGTATCTGTTCAACTGTAGGCGTATGTTTTATGCACTGTTCAATATGTATTTTATACTTCACAATAAAAAAGCAGGCTTTTAGCTTAAAAACTCTAGTCTCCACACATAAAATCCTTATTTTCATTTCAGTTACAGCATTTATAACTCTGTCTTTCCACCAGACTATAAACTGCTTGAGGGTGGAGATTGATTTTATTCATTTTTGGGTTCCCACAACATCATGGTACACAGATGCTCAACAAATATTGAATGGATAGATGTATGAATGAATCATGGACACAGGGAAATCTCATACAGCAAGCAAATCTCCATGTGGTAGGAGAGCAGGCAAAGAGCAGTTTTTAAAAGTTAATCCCAAATTTCAACCAGTTGAATACATTTTTTCAGATGCTTATTTCTAATAAATGGCTCCATTTAGACACAGCATAGTTTTAGCATGTAATTTGTCAAAAGTGCAAGATATTTCTGAGCTTAAGTTCAGTCACCAAATTCTGATTTTCCTTTTGCAATATAGCTGTGAGACTCCTGGTTGTCTAACTGTATTAATAATTCCTTAATTTAAATACAAAAACACATGTACAACCCTCTTTATGAGTTTACCCCCAAGAGTTTTAAAATGTTTCTCCATTAAAAAGCACATCTCAGCACATCCTGCTGTTCTTAGAGCTGGAATGCTTTCCTCTTCCCAGTTCCCCGTCAGTCTCCTATGGACCATAGGACTGAAATTAGCTATTCATTACATGTGAAGGAGCGCTGGCTAGAGCAGAGCCCTGCAGAGAAAGACTGCTATTTCACATGTCAATTTCAGAACCAAAGCATCTGCTACCTTACTAATACGTACATTTAATATCTCTGCATAATGTGCAGAATTATATGCTGTTCATTGCCTGTTTGTTCTGTTATTAGGTACTCTTAAGCAGCATTATTCTAAATTACTCCCCTTGAAAAACGTGGGGTATTTTATCAGGTCTCTTCTCTGGTGTTGTAACAAAGTGTCCAAATTAGTAGCATACAGAATACTGAAAACCAAAAACTCATGACTCAGAGGAACAGAATCAAACATGACAAGTTTCTGGCCTGTAATTAATTACTAGCAACTTACTTTGAATCCTAGGCTCCTTTACTCCTGGATATGATTTTACATTAGGTTGCCATAGGGGGAAGAGGGTCTTGGGGGAGAGGTGCTAAATTTTTAACAGTCATTAGTAAACGCAGAATATTGGAATTATTGTTTTTTCTGGAAAGTCTATATACTTCTGTTAAAAGTCATATTTCTAGCAAGTCTCTCTCTTATCAACAACTCATTCCCTATTAAAGATACAGTTTTTTTTGTCCTGTAAATTGTGGTGCTGCGTGTCACTGAATAAGCCTCTGAATGGGGTGAAGAGAAAGGATTAGCCTGAAGCTCTATAGGCCTCATACTATCAATTGTAATTGCTTTTGTTCATTAACCTTCATACTGAGCAGGAAGCTGAGAATATTCAATATTTAAGAAGCATCCTAAATGGCAGTATTACACTAGTCAAACCTATGTCATTCTAGATGTATGATAAAGTACTAATACATGTGTTAACAAAATTAAAAGTGCCACATTGGCACAATCATCTGGACCATTTTACCATAGTTAGTATTGCTTGGATTAAGAGGACATGCTCAGATGAATAAATAAGGTTATGCTAGCTTTATCAATCATCCACACTGGTTAACGAATACTGCCTTTGGTTACAGAAGGCAACTAGTGGATCTTGGTTTTGTATGTAATTGGATGCTGAATATAGGCCTATTGGTATGATGTGGATACAGTGGCCATGTGAGGTGCCCACAGTGAATGACTGGCATTGAACCATTTCTTTTTACCCAGAATTCTAAAACATGAAGCCTCAAAATCTGGTCATAAACTTTAAAAGACTGATTGATTTTCCCTCAGATGGAGAAATTTAGGTTCCAGCAATCCAAAAAATAAATCTACCACTGCACATCCATTACCATTCACCCCACAGTATCTTTTACAAGATCCCAAGCAGGCTTGTGGCTGTTAAAGCAACCCTACAGCCTCTACTTCCCTTATGTTGTAGTGTCTTTTTTGCTTGGTTTTAGTGTAACTCTATGGCAGCTAATGTAGTTGGGAGTGTCTGCAATTTGACGCAGATGTTCATACTCTCAGCCTTCCCCTCCTCTCAGCTAAAAGAGGTAGGCAGGACAAGATCTAAGAATGGTTTCTGGTCGGGCGCCTGGGTGGCTCAGATGGTTAAGCGTCTGCCTTCGGCTCAGGTCATGATCCCAGGGTCCTGGGATCGAGTCCCGCATCGGGCTCCCTGCTAGGTGGGGAGCCTGCTTCTCCCTCTGCCTCTGCCTCTCTTTCTCTCTCTCTCTCTCTCTGACTCTCATGAATAAATAAATAAAACATTAAAAAAAAAAAAAAAAAAGAATGGTTTCTGGTCAACTGGCAAAACACAAATTAGATGATAGGCAGTAGAAATGAGTGCAGGATGATGTAATTAAAACCACCAAGATTGGGCACCTGGGTGGCTCAGTCGGTTAAGTGTCTGCCTTCGGCTCAAGTCATGATCCCAGGGTCCTGGGATCGAGTGCCGCATCAGGCTCCTTGCTCAATGGGGAGTCTGCTTCTCCCTCCGCCCCTCACCCCACTGGTTCTCGCTCTCTCGCTCTTTTCTCAAATAAATAAATAAAATTAAAAAAATAAAACCATCAAGATTATTTCAGGTTGAAAATTATTACAACCTGGGAAGATAGGCCAGTTACACTGTTTTTATATTATCATAAACAGAACTAGTCCTATTTCTGAGAAGCAGAAACCATTAAGGGGCCTCTACGTTGGGTACTTTATCACAACCACAATTTTACATCTGTTATATAGTTAACATTTATCTTCCCACTAGGAGGAGAACTCCAGAGAACTAGGGTCACCTATTTGTCCCAGCATAATGCCTCATACTTGATAATGATGACTCAATAAATATTTGTTGCAAATGCATGTGGGCATGAATGGTGGAAAAAAAGTAATCTGGAATTAGTAGGAACTATCATACAAACCCATGGAAGTAGAACCAATCATCAAACCAGAAAAGAGTTGAGGGTGACCAAGACTTGCAAGAATAAGCTAGTTCACAGTCTGACTAACGTCATGATCTGAGGCTAAAGAAGCTTTATATATTAAACGAATAGTATGGCACCTACCTAGCAAAGATTTTAACAAATAAACCCTAACAACAACATACATGTAAGGAAGAAAAACTAAAATTGGAGAAAATACTCTCCAACACTATCAATCTGTAAAATTCAAGATTAAGATTAGTACCACTGTATTGTTTAGTTAAAACACTGGTCAGGCGATGTCTAAATTGCTACCAACATCTCATTTGGTGATAATTAAATAGTGACTAAAGCTTTTTTTAATATGATAATTAATTGTTCATCTTAGATACACATTATCGACTGCAGGCCAGAAAATAATTTTTAGTTGATGATATCCCATCTTTAATCAGCATTTCAAAATCAAAATTAAGTTCTTTGTCATCTAAAACCACCATAAACCAACAACCTTAGAAAATATAATAAATCAGCCTCTTATTTAATCAACAATGATTTTAAAATGTAATCCTTAACAGTTGTTTAAAATATGCATAACTAGGTTTGCAATAGTTATCCTGATTTAAAGCAAAAGCACATCTGTTTATGAGTAAGTAAATATAGTCTGACAGCAATTTGGAACATCTATCAGAAGGAATCAACTGCAAGCTTAATAAGCATTATTTGTATTCCACATAATACTCTATTTGTTCTTTCTAGCCACTGCAGTAATAAAACACACTGAAACTCATTTAATGTGTACTAAATCTAATGCACCTAGGCGAAACACTGAAAATTTCATTTGGATGGTTCCCAGCCCATATAGCCTAACTTTTTATAAAGTATTACTACCATCTGGTTACTAGTCTGTGTTTACCAAAACAGTAGCTGTGCACACATTTCTGTAGCAGCTGTGGTCAAAAACTTTAAATCAATCCATTTGGCTAAATAAAAACTCTTCAAGGAAAAAACAAATACAGTATTTTGAATTTATACCTAAAATTAAGTTCCATCACTGGTTTTAATAACATTCCCCAAAAACAAAAATAGTAAGATTTTAAGTGGTATTTGAGACATCTTAATTATTTATATTTTCTATCATTTATCAAATGACAGGAGGTCCATGGAAATCAAGTGAATTACACAAGGTCAAACAACTAGTTAGTAGCTGGACTCTGTCCAGACATGGGTATTTTCTGGTTCCCAGTACAAGGGTCTTTTCACAAAATTGCTCCAACTGAATACTGGGGGTCCTAGAAATAGAATTATGTTAAGGGAAAATACCATATACTAAATGCAGGTTAAAATTATTTTTAAGAGCACAGCATTTCCATAAAATATAACAGCTCATCATAAATTATAAAACCTGACTTGTATTTGTTTCCTAACTGTGGTAAAAGCTTCAAGTATCCTGTGAAATTTATAAGAATTTGATTTCATAAACCCTTCCCTTCCTTTTCACTTCTGTCTCCCAACCCCTCCCATAAATAAATGGTAAAACTAAGTCTACAAACAAATCCTATTATCCTGGTCAAGAGGTTAAGCAATTACTTTAGATCCAAAGTTAATTTCTTAGCTTCTACACACATCCTCATGTTCCCTTTTCTAGTATAATGTAACTAGATGCCGCACTGCATGCTTTCCTGTAAATAGAAAGTCTTTTCCTAACTAGAACTATCAAACTTCCAAATGATTTTCTTACCCCTAAGAATCAAAACTGATCCCCGAATATAAATTAATGCAGAAATGTTCTATGCCTTGCTTAGACAGGAATGAAAGGCAAGAAGACAAATGTACTTGATAGAAATCTTCTGTTGTTATTACAGTACTAGCAATTAGAACTTAAAAACAAATTTTCAGGACATAATGGTGACTATTTTAAGCTTATATGGGTTAATGACAAAAAAATGCTTTGACAACAAATGAACTATTTTCTTATTTATTGCTTTTTCATGATACCTAAGAAGAAAAATCAAACTAACAATCCACCAAAACAAAGCATGTGTTCCAGTCTTCTATGTGGAGTATGAAACTTTCAAAGGAAGTAAGTAGATACTAAACTATTTGGGAGTAAGCGTACAGAAGGGGTGGTTTGTCTTTATAGGTAGACTGTTTTTTGTTTTGTTGGCTTCCTGATTACTGGTCATTTATTTTAGAACATGAGAACCCAATGAAAAACTAAAACTCACAATTTTTATCTACTTCATAACATAACCGGAAAAGAAGAGTTGGTATCAGTGGACAACATGTAGAACAAACTGGGGATAAATTAATGTCACAGTTTTTGAGACAAGTGTACAACAGGTTTACACTTCCACACCTGTATTATAGGTATCTCTCAACAAACGTCCTTACAGAGTTGTTAGTAGACTAGAACAAGCGGTATTATTTCCATTTGACAGATCAAGAAACTCATGGAGGTTAGATGACACATCATGGCCCTAGGCTAGCTAGCCCGCTGTGATAAAAACCAAAGTCCTTAGGTACCAAGTGCAGCAGTCATTCCACAACACTGCCTCAGTTCATTTCACTCATTTCAATTAATTTGCAACAAGAATAACAGAAAAGCTAATCTACTGTTTTTGTTTTTGGTCTTTCTTTCTTTCCCGCTTCCAACACTCTATGAACCCAGTGATTCAACTATATTTGAGCCCAACATTGGGCTGAGAAGCCAAGCATGCACTTCCTACACACATCTGTAGATTCTATAAACTGGGGTTCAGTTTGCACAGGTGATTGGGATTCCATTTAACCACTTGTATGTACACAATTCTTTCTAAATTCAAACCTAGCACAGGCTGAAGTTTCATGTTTTAGAGAAGAGGGAAGCAAAACTGTTTTGAAATTCTCTGCGAAAAACAGCCTGTTGTATTAGAACAAACAGCAGCTTGTTCCTATCATTCCTTTGTTTGACAAGTCTGAGCTGGCTAGAAAGGTCATTTATGCCTCAAAGCATCAAATTAACATTTGAAGACATGAATTTTAAAAATGGCTATTTGCTTCTGTTCTGTGAATGGCTAATGCAGTTCACAAAAAAAAAAAAAAAAAAGGAAGGAAGGAGAAAAACCCACTACAGACTTAGCCAAGTCTCCAAAAAGACTAAAAACCAGTAACCAAAACAGAAAAAGGAAACCCAAAACTTTTCCCAGGAAAACTGAGCATTGATTTTATATCCACGTCAACATGTGCTATCTCTTAATTAAGTCTCATTCTTTAACAGAATTAAGAAGGTAGCTGCAATTGTCAAATGTTTAAGCAATACAGGAGAAAAAAATCACTAATTATCATAAGATGCTAATTATCATTAGCAAATCATAAGATTCTTCCCTCTTAACCCTTCGCTCATAACCCTTCTGCCCCAACACCAGTATTGACTGTACAGGATCAACTCCCAACTTACTTAGTACTATCTTGGTTCAAACAACACCTTTTTCCTAAAGTTCCTGTATTATTTTCCCAACACAAATCTATATTCATATATATTTGAAATGTAAGCTGTCATTACTAACTACAACCTTCAACTGCATAAATATGCATTCAGGATCAGAAAATACTTTGGTTCCACTGGAAAGATCAAGGGATGTAAAGTCTGAAAAATTCACTATACAGTCTTACAAAAGTGATTCATTTTCTATAGATGTATACTGAGAATACCACAAACTACCTCTTAGAATATTATGGGAAATGTAATATTTTAAATTAGTATGATTTAATATGAGATAATATAAACAATATAGAAAATAAAATTTGAGAATCTTACTAATTCCCTAAGTATTGTAAGAAAATTTTGAGAAAAAATTTAAAATATAAGGAAAATTACAAAAACAATGTTATGACAATTCAAAATAATCTCTAAAATGCAAATTTATTTTGATTTTTTTTAACATTTTATTATTTGAGAGACAGTGAGCACACAAGCAGGGGAGGTACAGAGGGAGAGCGACAAGCAGGCTCCCCACTGAGCAGGGAGCCCTGCATGGGGCTCCATCCCAGAACCCTGGGATGATTACCTGAGCTGAAGGCAGATGCTTAACCAACTGAGCCACCCAGGTGCCCCTGCAAATTTATTTTTAAAAAATTACCTCATCTAGAAATATTCTATGATGTTATATAGTTCATAAAATCAAGTCACAATGATGTTGCTTCCTCAAGGAGCTTCCAACCTCTCCTCTTCTCACTGTTTAACCCCTTGCAATCTAGCTTCCATTCCAAACATCCCATGGTCAGGGGTTCCTTTAAAGGTAATTAATAATCTCATAAATGAAAAGCACAAAGGCCTTCTCAGGCCTCATTCTCTTTGACCTCTCTACAACATCAGACACTACTCCATAAAACCCTTTAACTTGGTTTCTGCAAGCTAACTGGCATCACTCTCCATCAACCTTTCAAAACACCTCTTTTCTCAGTACCTTTCACTTATCATTCATGGATCTAAATGAGCCTAAGTCTGAGTAGGAGACTCAAACTTCATATCTGCCCTTAGTGTAAAAGATCATGCACAAAGATATGCCCTTTATATAGATCTGCCCCACTGCACAAGTCCTGGGGGTGCCAATCACACAAATGGCAATGCGAACTGCTACCCACTGGAGCTAAGCAATGGAGTGGCTCTGTCCTTGGATTGTCCTCCGGCCTTAACACAGATAAGGCTTCCTCTTTCTGAACAACATCCATTCCCACACCTTGTACTGCAGAACACACCAAATACACACACAACAGATATACACACACATACACACAGCAAGCTCCCAAGTCTGTATCTTCACCTGTTTTCTTCTGATGACTAGTCCTCCCTGCCCAAGTGTTTGCTAGCTATCTCCGTAAGTACAATAAATATTTATATCCACCTGTACCTTATTTATCTCCTGTCAAAAGCAGTACCACTTCCCGGCCATTTTAGACTCCTTCATTTCAATTATGTTGGTCACAACAGATCTTGTAAACGCCTTCCTCTACATTCTCTCTCGTATCTATTGCTTCACCTTCATTCCCAAAGCCCTTCTCTAAATCAAGCTTTACCTCTAACCTTAAGGGATGAGCTCACCCTGCCTGTCTCTGCCATCTTGCCACTGCAATCTAGACTACCAATCTAAAACACAGGTAGGAGCACTGCATTCCCTATGCTCAGACTAACTTTATATGCTATGCTAGAACTGTAACTATATTCTATAGGAAAATCGAGAGCCTCGGATTGTGACCCCATCTCTCTTCCACTCTCCTTCATCTTTACATTTTCTACCTCACCCACTTTATAAACACTGTCATTAACTAATATATCAAGAAATCTAAAATTTTCCTCCATTAAATCCCCACATAAAAAATTATTGCAACATAGTCATGCGAAACAAGTCAACTGTGATATATATTAATAATTAACCATGTCAATGTACACATTTCCAATCAAAATCAGCTTATTAGTTCAACTGTTTATACTTCAAGATTTGCTTTTGTAAATAAATTTCAATTAAAAAGCAAGATACCCCTAATGTTTATTGCAGCATTATTTACAATAGCCAAACTATGGAAGCAGCCCAAGTATCCATTGATAGATGAATGGATAAAGATGTGTGTGTGTGTGTGTGCACACAAATACATATATGAATATATAAAATGGAATATTATTCAGCCATAAAAAGGAATGAAATTTTGCCGTTCACAACAACATGGACAGAGCTAGAGCATATAATGCTAATTAAAATAAGTCAGTCAGAGAAAGACAAATACCATATGATCTTACTCATTTGTGGAATTTAAGAAAAACAAATGAGCAAAGGGGAAAAAAAAAGAGAGAGATACAAACTTAGAAACAGATTCTTAACTACAGAGAACACACTGATGGTTACCAGAGGGAAGGTGAATGGGGGGAAGGGTGAAATAGGTAAAGGGGGATTAAAGAGTACATTTATCATGATGAAAAAAATAAAATAAAATAAAATAATAAAAAATACCAACCAGCAACTAAAGAGATTATCTGTCCAGTTAAAAAAAAAAAAGTAATCATGACACCTGATTAAGTCAAGAAGCACATCATCACTCTAACTCGCATCAGCAGTGCTTCATACAAAGTAGGCACTCACTAAATGTCTCAGAATCTGCACCTCAAATGAGCAGCAACACCTCACTGTCCCTCTAGCCACAAACAGGTTGTTTTTAACTGAGGTTGATCTTCCCTGCCATCTCAAAACACAAAGTGATAAAAATGTAACAAACCCAAGGAATGAAGTAACTTTTTCTCTAAATTACTGAGAATTGGTTTTATAGTGGTAGCAATGGACCTGTAGTAAATCCTTCATAGTATTTCATCTTCCCCTCCTCGTGACTAGTAACACAGTCAGCCACAGTGAGAGGCACAGGCCATAGTCATTAAAAAGCACACAGCTACCCAGAAAGCAAACATGTGAAGCCGATTTTAAACAAAAACCAACATGTAAAAGCTGGAGCAGAAGAGGTTACAACAATATGAAGACATTTAATGAACTATGACTATGTTCTATATCCCTTGATGTATTTCTGGCATCCCTGTAATTTTGAAAATAAAGTAGCCTAAGAGAATCACCAAAATGGTGGCTTGCTCAGGAAAATGCCTAGAGCAGTAATAAATTAAAAGATTTAGGAAGTCCTATATAAGTTAGAGCCCCTTTAGGTACTGCCCATTATAAACGTAAGTCTCCTATGGTCCCAGTCCCCTCCAATGATAATATTAAAATCTAGCAAGCTCCTCTCTAACCTGTCCAGGAGCCATCATCAAGGTACAAAGGAACTAAGGAGGTCCTCTTCAGTACTAGAAAGGATTTCTCAACATGACAGACATGGTGGACTGGACAATAAAATCCCGTTTGGGTTTTGTTTTTTAAAAGTAAGTTGTAGGCCCAACGTGGGGCTTGAATTTATGACCCTGAGATCAAGAGTTGCATGCTCTACCAACTGAGCCAGCCAAGAGCCCCCAAATCCCATTTTTATTAACTAAGTCAGAAAGAATCATTGTAAATGTAAGATGTTTAACAAGGTAAGATAAGAATTTTATTAAAATAGCTGTCTGATTACTACTAAAAAAGAAATGCATGCACTAGAATTTTTATAAAAAACACCAAACTTAAAATATATATATAAATAACTGAAACATTTTGCAATTATTATAGGGAAGAGTAGTTCAAGCATGAATCACCTGTAGATGCCAAGTCTAGGGGAAATTTTGATGAGGAGCAGGATATGTTCATACTCCCCACAGAATGCTCATTAGAAAAAATAGTAACTATATAGTGAAGAAACTGGAAAACCCTTGACCAAGTAATGATCACAGTTAACAGCACCAAGGAGAGTCAGTGGATTTCCTGTGCCTCCAGATGTGATACCCATCCTGGAGAACACATTACTTATGTAGCATTCTGGCAGGGAATGCCTAACCTGAATCACATCATGAGAAAACTTAAGTAAGAAACATCCCATTAGAAAGAGAGGGAAGATTCTATTCTTTAAAAATGTCAACTGTCATAAAAGATAAAGTCTTTAGAAATATCCCAGATTAAAGGAGGCTAAAGAGAGAGAACTAAATGCAATACCTGATTCTAGACTGGGTCCTGTTACTGAAAAGGGGGGGGTAGGGAACGACCTATAAAGAACATTATTGGATCAACTGAAAAAACTGGAATATAAAGAGTAAATTAGTAATTAGTTTTAAAAGTTTCATCAGTGTAATTTAACACTGTAAATTTATACAGATGACCACTGTACTGTCTCTATGGTGGTTTCATAAGAAAATAACCCCATGAAACTCATTCTCAAAGGGTTCAGAAAAAAACTGTTGTGTGTGTGTATAGAAAGTAAAAGAGCTCAATGATAAATAGGCTAAAATGTTAAGTGAACAGAGGCAAAAAGTTTACAAATAGCCTTTACTATCTGCACAACTTTTCTGCAGTTTTGAAATTATTGTATTTTTAAATTTTAAATATAAAAAGTGTATATGCATCACTCTAGTGTTCTGCCACCTAATTTGGTAAATACAGTGCTTATATTTAAATAGTATTATGAGAAAGAGGCTTCATTATATTATCATTTTATAGCCTTGGAAAGCAAACAACAGCTTTCTTCACTGTGACAGAGAAGGGATACCTGTGTCAAAGAACGGTGTACAAGCAGCCTCCACACTTCCACGGCTGAGGGTAAAAGAGCAGATCCTGCTTCAACAAGGTATGAATGTGCAGCAACAATACAGAAGGGGAAAAAAGCTATTCTGCTCACATCACTCCACTGCTTAAAACCTCCAGTTATCCACCCATTTGCTACTGGACAGAATGTGAAGTTCAGACTCCCTAGCTTGGCACACAAGATCCTTCGCAATCTGGGGGAGCTGACCTCTTGATATTTACCTGCTGCCACCACCACCCCCATACACACACCCTCAACTTTGTAGTCATGCTGATTCTAAGCCCTATGCCTTTACACAAGCTATTCCCTCTGCGTGCACCGTCCTACTCTGATGGCCTCCTCTTTCCAGTGAGCCCTTTTGTTATGCTTCCTGATTAAGCTGAAATGCCACTGACTCTATGAAGCCTTTCCTGACTCTCCCGGCAAAGTTAGTCTTATACCCTATACTCTGCTCCCAAAGAATTATGTCCATATTTTTGGGCTGTATGAGGATTTCTCTCTTTCTGTGAGTTTCTCCAAAACTAGAATATAAGGTTCCTAAGAGCAAGGACTGTGGTCTAGAGCTACAGTGTCTTCCAAGCACAGTGCTTCATAAACACTGACTAGATGACTAAATTAACTTCTCTAAATACAACAGGTTCAACAGTAGACAACAGCTAACACCTGGAACACTTATTTTGTATCAGATACTAGTGTTAAGTACTTTGCAAATACCAACTTACTCCTCACCACAATCCTAAAAGGTAGGTTTTTCTCTATTTTAACCTCCCTGAAATGCGATGTGTCATAATTAAATGGGCAGTGTATTTTTCTTAGAGTAAAGCAATGGTGCTTCTTACAATGGTGTGAGTGTTGATAAAATATGGTATTATTCCCAGATATTCCTTTATAGTTACAGATGAGGAAACTGTGGCACAAAAAAGAATTAACTTGCTGAAAGTTGCACAGAAGAGTCAAGATTCAATCTTATGACTCCAGGATCCATACTCGTAAACCACAATGTTATACTATCTCCCCAACAAGAGTGATCCCATAGCATGGATAGCCTCCTGGTACTAGAGCCAGGACAAATCCAAAAGTGAAGCCTGCTCCCAGGACCCTGAAAAATAGCTGGGATGAAGCTCAAGACTAGAGGCAGTGAATGAAAATGGACCTTGAAGTGTCTGAAGAGAAAGTCAAGAGCCCCCATCAGCATCTGCTGTCTCTGGGCAAGGCCTGGGTCTAAGCCCTGGCTCCCTCTCTGTCCCCCACCTCGGGAGATATGCTCCACATCTTGACTTTCTCCCTTAGGTTTGCCCTCAAGTTCCCAATATATATAATCCTAATTCTCTCCAAACTAGTAATTATCAAAAAAGGGACCTAATCAAGCCTTCTGCCTTATATCTTCATGCCTGATAGTTACCTAGCCTCAGCTCAAACACTTAAGCAGTTCATTTTATTTTCAGAAAGACAGAAAAAGATACTCCTTATATTAAAGTCCATCTCCTTCTAATTTCCACCCTCAATCCTTTGTCTGCCATCAGAGCGTGCACAGCAAACTTTACTTCCTCGCTCTCAAAACAGTCCTTACCCTTCAAAAACTGGAGTCTTGAGGTAACAACCACAGGCACCCTGCCTACTTCAAAACTTGTCATCACCAAAGGAAGGAAGTAATGGAGGAAGAAAGGGCTAGTAATAACAAAGGCAGAAGCAAAGTTTAAAAAAACAGAGAAAGGGCAGTTCATTTGTGGGGGACAGGGAGTGGGGGTGGGGAGGGGAGTAAAGGTTCATGGAGGAGGGGGCTTTTGAGGGATAAAATGTTGTCCGCTAGGGTCAACATTCAGTATTAGACTGGGATAAAATTTTATAAAAACAAAAGGCTGAACTTTTAAACATATAAGATGTTTTTTGGTTTCTAACATTCTTGTTTTCACTTTATGATTCTGGGCAGAAGGCTCATTCATTGGCTTGTATAATTTGTGCAGTGCTGAATGCATAGATAACCATCCAAATGACAGTGGAATGTAGGGTTGGAATAAACAAAGTGAAACTTACCATCTGCGTGGTGCCATCTGATTTGGAGCAGTATCACTTCCTGAAGATTTTATGTGTATTCTTTACTAACAGAAGGTTGCCTCATGTACTTCATTTCTCCTGTTCTAAGATAAGAAACTAGCACAAATGCAACCGCTGTAATTGCTTCTTAATAATGAGTGACCAAGTCAGACTGATCCAAAGAACAACTCCCCACATACTACCCACTCCACACGCCAGCCGCCCCCATTCCACTGCTGCAACTTGTCTGACATGCTGTATAACAAGGATAATGACTAATGCTGTGCACCAACTCCCTGTGAGATCAGAAAAATGATGTAGCTTGGTAAAAACACTAGAAACTTCTATATAGAGAACATTTAAAAACCTTATTGTAAGTGATCTTTCTTCCCATGTGATGTTAAATGAGTCACTTACTGGTCCAGAAGCAAGTGAAATGTTTGTTAGAACTTTTAGATATACTGTTAAGAAGCTAGGGCACTAGTATCATTTCAACTTTAACATGGTCCTTAGATCGTTTCCTGATCTCTAAAGCACATGTTGGCTTGTTTGTGTGGTTATTTTCTAGTTCTTTATCAATCAGTGCAGTGTGATGCCTTCCAAGCAAGAAGACAGAACTTAAAGATTACTACTGCAAATTAACACCGCTGGTACACGTAGTTCCTAATGCATGTACATACCATACACTTACAGAGACTTTACAGTTTATCATCTACTTTCCAATGCATTTGACACTCAACAATCTTATGAAATAGATTCTCATTTCACAAGTGAAGAAACTGAATTTCAAAGACATCAAATGATTGGCCCAAGTCCCTACTGCTAGTAAGGAGCAGAGCTGGATTTCAACTTAGATCTTCTGGTTGCAATTTCCTATTAGTAAAATCTATTAATCTATTAACAAAATCTATTAATAAAATCATGGCTACTTCTAACCCAGTTGCACACCTAACTCCGGCTTTGAAAAATCCCCATTATCTGTTGGAAATCCTCTTCTGTGATGAATGCAACCAGGCGGCAATGGCCATTTACCACCACTGTCCTAAAGGGCTTTCCGAAAGGTTTGCATCGTATGGATGATGAATGATACTCTAGACCAGTGCTGTCTAATATAACTTTCTACAGTAATGTTCTTATACCCCTGAACTGTTCAATACAGTAGCCACTAGCTACCTGTGGTTACTGTGCACTTGAAATGCATAACTGAGAAACTGAACTTTTACTGTATTTAACTTTAATTAATTTAAATTTAAATAGCCATGTGTGGTTAGAGGCTAATTTAGTGGGCAACTCAGTTCTAGACCATGAAGATGGGAAGCAAAGCTAAATGTTAACGTCTTAATGTTGTAGACGTAAGCACAAATGAAAAAGAAAATCAACTAAATCTCAAGCCCAGAGCACAGCAGTGATGGGAACTAGAATAGATGTGATACCATCAAAAGTAATACGACCAAAAGATAATCATAGAATAATCTTTCAATCTTTGCAGACTCTCTGGTCAGCCAAATCTAATGAGTGACTGTTGATAGCATCAACTATGGAGGGCAAATAACTCAACTCTATTCTACACGTCACAATAGCTTTCTTGGGGAAAAAAAGAGCTTATCACTGCATGGAAACTACACCAACTAAATCATAAACAGGAGCTGATGGATGTGAAAGCAAGGTATCTTAGTAAATCAGGCATTATTTCTCTAATAATGCTGTATCTTTACACCAAAGAATTTATAGGAACATCTTACAGAACAAGCCATCCACTTGTCTGTGTACTTAAAGTATCACATCCACACGTCCATCACCATCCATACCACTTCCCTCTGAAACATTTGTTTCTGTGTCTTCCCATCTCATTCACCTAGCTAGGTACTAAAAGGTTTCATTTAAATAAAATAGACTAGTCTGGCATCAAATTCTTTGTCTTAAAATTATTGATACTTTCAGGGCACCTGGGTGGCTCAGTCACTTAAGTGTCCAACTCTTGGTTTTTGGCTCAGGTCACAATCTCAGAGTCCTAAGATCAAGCCCTGAATGGGGCTCTGCACTCAGCACAAGTCTGCTTGAGAATGTTTCCCTTCCTTCTCCCTCCCCCTCTGCTCCTCCCCCTGCTCACGCACACAATCTCTCCCCCCACAAATAAATAAAATCTTTAAAATAAAAAAAAAATATATTGACACCTGCAAAACCCCCAGATAGGTTTTATGAGTCCCGTGAACAAAAGCACTTGTCATTTCTTATTCCTTTAGCTTTATCCATGTTCAAAGCACCTAACTGGTGCTGATAACAGAACTGAAATCCAAGTCAAGGCCTGGAGTCTTCATTATGATTCTTTGACTACTTTTTGTCCTTTACCGTCCACTTAATTTCTCATTGCCTCAGTACCTCATTTTTTAACTGACGGGATGACTAGATCTCCTCGAAGGAACTTCTATTTTAAAACTCAACTCCTCTGGGGCACCGGGGTGGCTTAGTCAGTTAAGCAACCAACTCTCGGTTTCAGCTCAGGTCGTGATCTTGGGTTATGAGATCAAGCCAGGAGTCAGGCTCCACACTCAGCAGGGAGACTGCTTGAGATTCTCTCTCTCAAGGACTTTCTTAGAGCCTCCTATTAAGAAAGTCACATATTTTGCTTAAATAGCAAAATCTATGAGATGTACAATCTGCTTCAAAAATTCACAGATCAATAATCCACCCACTGTTCAAAATTCCGAGTATACCAGTTTTTAAGTAGAGAAAAAGACATTCATTTGTAATATTTCAAAACAAAAATCCTTCCTAACAGCACAAATTAAAAAGTACACTCTTAAGAGGTAAGGATCTAATTATACTGTTAACAATCTAGAACACTAAGAAAAGCACATACTAACATGGACCTTTTCTGGTGAGTTTTTGCTTTTCATTTCTTTCAGACTCTACTCACACTGCAGTCACAGCCTGTTCAGTAGCCTTTCCAGCTCCTGTGTTCAGCAATTCTAAACTGAAATACTGTGACTTCTAACAATATTTGAGACAGATACTCATATGAAAAGAACAAACAGCTTTTCTACCTATGTGAAGACTTTTTTTTTCAAACTTGGATCAATATATACTCAAAAAAATCAACTTTGGAAACTGAATTCAAACTATCTTAGTTGGCATTCAGTTGGCATAGTTGAATAATTTTAGTTTAGTAATCTTCTAAACCTGTTCAGTGTAGGTAATATATATCGAAGCAAGACCCTTTAGCAGAGATAGGCAGTAAGTTCCTTGTCCTTTTCATTTCTACAACAGCAGTTCCAACCTAATTTCACTTAATCCAACCAAATGTAGGCACTATCTCTTTGACTCTTTCTATCCATCATTCTCATTCATTTTCTCCACACCTGTTCACTTCCCTTAACTTCTGTTCTTTCACGTGGGCTTTATGTTTTTCCAGCTTTAGTAACTTACTTATTTTTGACCATCTATCTTTTCAATTAATTCTGTCTTGCAATCCAAGAGTGGTAGCTGGCAAGGCAGCAGGCTAGGGCTACTGAGCTATGTGAGGCCAAAGGAGGTGGCAGAGCTATACTAAATCACTTCCATGGGGATGGATCTATGGGGATGAAACCCTTGATTTAATCTCATTGGCATGAGGTCCTAATCAGGTGGCTAAAAAACCTACCTGCTGGTCACTCATCGCTTCTGAGAGAATCAAGAAACAGTATGTTATCACACCGCCAGGAGAAAATCAGAAGTATATAAGCTCTGACAGGTATATAATCACCGAAGAGAAAAGATCAAAAGCAGCATGATATCAGAGGCTGTGGTTCCTGGAAATTACTGCTGGAGTATCTAAAATTTTTATTACAAATTTCAAGAAGTCTCACAGTTTCTGGGGGGAAAAGATGAAGCTATATGAAGAGAAGTTTCACCAGTAGGAAAATCCCGAGGGTAACCAGAATTGACACATCTTGAGAAGGCCTTCCTGAGGTATGAGCAAGTAGAGCAGCACTGTGAGACTCAAGCCTTTCTGCTTCCTTTCTCTACATTCCTTCCCAGCATTTGGACTCACTGAGCAACAAAGAAATGCCTTTTGTTCTACAAGCTCATGTGCAGAGAGCCTACTTCTACCTGCCCTTCCTGTCCTCAGTGATTCCTACAATCTGCATACTTCTCTCCCCAACCCACACGTAAGAAGGTTAGACAAAGATTATGATCTGTGCTTTTGGTTTTACAGTAAAATCAAGCTGCTGGTATTCCAAACCCTGATAAGCTTATCTTGAATAACTTAAGCTCCCATTACCTTTCATTGGTAAATTTTTTATGAAGGCTTTTTGCCCTTAAAGTTCTCAGTTGTTTAAAACAAACAGAAGGGGGAGGAGGACGAAGAGGAACAAGTTCTAAAGACCTAACTATTCCTTCTGAAGTAGAATATAGTATATACATTAACCAACTCAAGCTCATTCAGCAACACATACCAAAAGTTGGCTTTTAGGTGACTAGTGATACTACCTTCTAACTCTGTGACCTTTGTGAGTTGTAGAGAAATGTGGCCCAGAATCTTTATGCGGCCAATCCCAGTTATCTCCTATCCATCGCAACAACCAACAGTCTTATACAGGAATCAGCAAGTATTTCTATCCCAAATACTCCTGTGACATACACTAAAACAACACCCCCTCCATAACATACTAAGTACCTCTACATTAAAGACTCCACTTCATACATTTTGGCTTCTAAACTAAGAAGCGAAAGCCTACTTGAGGTCCACCACATTAACTTCTCTGTGTACCACATGACTGCAGAAAAGCCTACAAGAAACACAGAACTGTTGGTTCTGTTCCAGCCACAGAGAACAGTGACTGAAAGCATGGGCTTTGAATCCAAACTCGAGTTCAAGTCCCAACTTACATGTGTTAGCTCTATCTTCTTAAATGAGTAATAACCTCCCCACAACCCAGTTTCCTCATCTTCAAGTGAGGATCCAAATGCCATCTATTTCACAGCCCTATTGTGAGGATTAAAGCTTGAATAAAATAATACAGAGAAAGGGATTAGTATAACTAAGAAATAAAGTGTTCAACTTTTATTGCAGTTTCTATTATTTGGGTCACCTCTGTTTCTGTTACTAAATGTCTTTGGTTCTATTTTCCTATAACCCTATTTGCCATATCCCCAGCTTCAAGAAAATCTTACCTTGGACTAATAAACACAGCATTCCCAATCCAATCCAATCCAATCTATATAATCAGGTATCTCAACTACAAGAGAAAAGTGCCAAATGAAGCATTATTTGTTCTGTTCCACGGCCACAAATTTATTAAGTGGCTCTATCACAAATGTGTAACTAGTTTTTACAGAGAATCACTTGAGAATGTCTGTACATAACAGTACCAGAAAAACAAATCAAAAGCAGGTCCTACCATGAATAGGTCAATGGCATCCTCTGCAGAAACGAGAAAAAAAAAACAAAAAAAGATAAACACCAACTGTTTAATCTTCTATCCAATATATCCCACTCCCCCTGCTTGTGTTCCCTCTCTTGCTGTGTCTCTCCGTGTCAAATAAATAAATAAAATCTTTAAAAAATAAAAAATTAAAAAAAGGGGCATCTGGGTGGCTCATTTGTTAAGTGTCTGCCTTTGGCTCAGGTCACGATCCTGGGGTCCTGGGATCAAGCCCCACATCGGGCTCCCTGCTCGGCGGGAAGCCTGCTTCTCCCTCTCCCACTCCCCCTGCTTGTGTTCCCTCTCTCACTGTGTCTCTCTCTGTCAAATAAATAAATACAATCTTTAAAAAAAATAATAAATAAATAACTAAATAAATAAATCTTCTATCCAATACAAAAATGTACTGAAAGTGGAACAATGTCCTGATTTTAACACTATCCCAAAAACACACACCTGTACACTATTTCTAATTTTCATCAACTAATCAGTGGGCAAATATCTATAATTCTTTATTTTTTCTCTTTTATAATTTTATTGTATTATGTCTTTTTCCTTAATCACCTAAAATCCCTTGGAGAAAAATAATTCAAAAAATAAGAAAAAAAAAAAAAAAAACTTAAAAATCCATTAATCAAAATAGGTATTGCGGGCTCACTCCTCTGAAACATACAGTCTTATTTACCTCCCAATCCTATTTCATGGGCATAGCAGAGTTCTTTCACACCCAGTTCCTCAGTTTAGGGTTATTTATTGCCACTTATTTCCCCTTCCACAGACAAGACAGAAGTCTCCTATTATAAAGTATCTCAGTCTAAGTGACTAGGACCCCAACAAGCAGGAGTTAAATCCTTTTAAATTTTAAAAGCATAACTAATTCTACAGAGTGAAAGAAAAAAAAAAAAAAGATTTCAGTCACTCTACCTATCTGACCTCTCTGCTGAATAACTCAAACTTAGGTGCCAAACTAAACCCTTACTTTGCCACACCCAAACCCCTCCAGTAAACAGGCACCACCCCCGTGTTCAAACCAAAAACTAAACCCTGTTGATTTGTCCACTTCTCTCCATCTCCACCAGCCCACAATAGCACAAGCTAATAGTGCCTAAACTACGGCAACCACCTTTTCTTCTCTACTGGATGCCCTGCTTCCACTCTTGCATTCACCAAACTATTCTCCATACAGCAGCCAAGGGGTGGCTTGTCACTACACTCAGAATAAAAGCTACTCACATACCATACCTTAAAAACACTTTACAGGATCTTGCCCTGCCCCCTTCTCCTACCTTATCCGGCATCACTCTCCCCTCATCTTCCTCTACTTCACCAACCAATGCTGGTTCCTTTCACATCAGGTCCTTCCCCCCTCAGGAACTTCCTTCACACATACTTTTTATTATGTTCAGTTTCCATTAGAGTGAAAGATCCATCAGGCAAGAGAATTCTCTTTATTTGGCAACATATAACCAACACCTGACAAAGTGTGGCACACAGCAGTTGTTCAAAAAGTACCTGAGAAAACAGTGAATGAATGAGAACAGAAAATAAATTTTAATGACAAATACCTTCAACAACAAAACGAAAAGCAATATATGAAACCAGCCTCAAAGAGGGGAAATTTGCAATAAACCCATTTTAAATTTAATATTCAAGATGAGATGGACACTCCTAAGAAAACAGATTCTTTTTTTTTTTTTTTAAGATTTTATTTATTTATTTGACAGAGAGATAGAGAGAGAGCACAAGTAGGCAGAGAAGCAGGCAGATGGAGAGGGAGAAGCAGGCTCCCCGCAGAGCAGGGAGCCCGATGCGGGACTCGATCCCAGGACCCTGGGATCATGACCTGAGCCGAAGGCAGCCGCTTAACCAACTGAGCCACCCAGGCACCCAAGAAAACAGATTCTTGAGCAATACTCTTAGGAACCAAAACAGAGACTAACAGAAGAGTTTTGAAAATTGAGCACAATGTGCTTCTTTTCTGGTTCTGACAATCTGTTTTCACTGCTTAACTTGCTTTCCTCACAATACCATTTCAATAAAAACCAAGAAGTAGCCCATAAAAGGAATGTGCAAATAGTTAAAACACTAACCAGAACTAAGGCACAAATGTACAGCCAGCTGCTTCAAATAACGTAAACAATAAATGCCTTCCTATCACTATTTCGTCATATGGAGGAAAGGAGAGGAGAAGATTCTAAATTCAAGTCCTGAAACATACTGAAACCATGGCACTATGCCTGAGCCATCAGTCTTCAAAGGATCACACCAAGGATGCTGCTTTTCCTTCCATTTCATTCCAAATACACAAGACGCCAGATCTGAAGTATGATAGTTGCAACTCTGACCTATCCAACACCTCTTTCCTTGCATTAAAAGTAGCTCAACTTTCTTTTGCCACGTTTTTCTCTTTTAATCATGAAGTCTCAGTATAGGAGTCCCAGTCTCACTCCCCTCTTGTTCATTGGAAACAGTAATAAAGTATCTACATGTTTTGCCCAAAATACCAAACCACCCAATAGAAATTAAAGATTTCCTAGGGGTAAGCTACAAGGCTAACAACAGTTTTGTTTTCTTGTGGGCTGGAATTAAATCAACTCAGTGTGGTTATATTGGTTATTGGAGGCAGTTCAGTATTGCCTGCTATAATGCCTTTGGTTGTTTTTTTTTCTTCACTGTAACACACAGTAATTACAAATGCAAATGTATTTCTAGATAATATCTTTTAAAACATGGGTTAACTAAAGCAATTTTAAAGGGTTCTTATTAAAGACAAGGTTGAAAATCCCTAAAATATATCATAGTATTTGGGCAGTAAAAACATACTGCAGTTTTGGGCAAAAGCTTCCAAGTAAGGGGTTCCTCCTTCAATAACACCAAGACCACTGCACAGCTAATTTTGCCATACTCTCATCCTTTATAACCTAAAATGTGATCACCTTAGTTGGTAATAGAGCTTAAAAAGCAGTTGATTAACTAGGTCATACTTTTCTTCCACAAAGTCCAAATATAGACTCATTCAATAAGACAATAAGAATTTCGCCATTGTTTTGAAGGGGTTCTTAGAAAAAATGATAACAATTTTTGCAAAAGCAAAGAAGAAAACTCTAATTCTAAATCCACACTCAAAGTACGCAGGCTCCACTCCCAGAACATAGGGGAGCCCAGCGAGGGCCTCACAACAACAGTGCTGGGTGCTTCACACAAGCAGGGAGATGGAGATCACTAACGACTTACACCAACTTATCTCTTCTGCTGCCTAGGGAGCCCAACCATACTGTATTATTGCTCAGAATTTTTATGTCTTGATAATAACCTTTTTTGTCCTGAGTCCTATTAAGGCGGGGAACTAATTACAAGCATTTCCCTCTGGTGAAACCAAGACATAGTGTGATCAAAAGTGAGTGGACAACGTCATATAATTGGTGACTTAAGCAAGAATTCATAACCTCTTTCCGAATGCAATGTTGAATATGCCAAGTATTCCTGTGGATACTGCATGTGTTAAATGAAATAACCTTAATATTTGGATCTAATGTAAAAGAATAGTTTATAGCTTTTTATATTTTTATATTAACCTGCATAAGATGTATTATTATCACCAAAAGATACCTAAGTAAAAAAATACAAGTCCTTAACGTGTAGCCTGATGCTTTAAAAAGAAAATAAATAAATATACTATTCACAAACTCAGAACACTCTTAAATTCTGTGGAATTGCCAATTTAAGGCTGAACACTTGAGCCTCTGAGTAATTTAGGGCTAAGCATGTTGTCTTTTGCCAAAGAAGGTCCTGATTTTTTATTGCTCTGTTTCCTCCTGGTGTATAGGCTGACTTCACCTTCACCAAGCTGCTACACACAGGTGAAATCATAGTGACTGACTCCAGAAGGCGAATGCCATCAATGTCTAAGGAAATGATCAAGATCATGCAGAAGCAGCCTCTTAACAAGAAGGATAAATATGCATAAGACTTCCTTTCATGAAAAGCTAAAACCTCCTGGGGCTCCTGGCTAGCTCAGTGGATAGAGCATATGACTCTTGATCTCGGGGTTGTGAGTTCAAGCCCCACGTTGGGTGTAGAGCTTACTTTTAAAAAATAAAATAAGCTCAAACCTCCTGTACTGAATGAAAGTCATAATAATAAACTTATAAATTTGGGGTCCCTGTAACAGTTACTCAAAGCCCCTCAATTAAATTAACTACACTAGATAATTCTGGTAGCCACTCAAGGCAGACTTCCCTTTTGGTCCGGTCAAGCAACAAAGCTTTCCACCAAGTTTAACGGCTCATTTTAGACCCTTGTTTATAAAGTTGTATTTCACTCCATGCTGACCACCCACACCTCTCATAGCCTTATATACCACAGTTAATAAACTTGCATTCCTGACTCTGACTCACATTAATTAAGAACCAGGAGATTAACAAAACTCTTGAATATAACTAAGCAAAATGATAAATAGTTGAGAAATACAAATGTGTTTTTTTTTTAGAAATACAAATGTTTTTAAAAGTAAAATTAACCACATGAAAACAGGATGTAAGTGGAGAAAATGCAGCACTAAACCTGATCTTTGCAAGATGTCACCAGGAAAAAGTCCCCATTTGTCAAGAGCTTAAGTATCAGCAACAATAACCCAAACCTATCATGCCCAAAGGTGTTTGTAATAGAACTGTATCTAACTTTGGCAGTTTTCCACACAGTATTTCTTCTTTTTGGTGTCCTGTTTTACAGAACTGCATTTGGGAGCTTTTAAATTGCTTTCTAGTACAATTCTGAAATAAAATGGGCTTTAGGTAAAAAAAAAAAAAAAATCAAGAACCTCATTATCCAGCAAAAATCATCTCTCTCGCCCCTGCACCATCAAAAATCGCCATAGTTTTACTGTTTCTCGCCCTCAGAAACAAAAACAACACAAACAACACAACGGCCCATGAAATCTGACAATTTGATACCTAAGTTACAAATATTTCGTTTTTTGCTATTTAAAAAGAAGCAATACAGAGCCCTGGCTTTCGAAAACGAGAAAAAAAGTCTTTCACCTTACCACACGGAAAATAATCAGCAGTTAGTATTCATTAAGGAACCGCAAACCCGCGCGCCACCCTGCCCTAGCTGTCAGTCACACACACGCCGCCTCGCCCCCACCCTGTCAGTCACACGCAGGCCACGCCCCGTCCTACCCACCCCCGCCCCCCACCCCTCCGCGCTGTGTCAGTCCCAGGCTCTGGCCCGCGGCTGAACCGGCGGCGCTGACGTCAGCTGGCGACCGCGGCCGCATTCCTAAACAGTTCAGACAAACCCAGTGGTGGGAAGCTTCGAAAGCCCTCAGCTGTAGTGAAGAAAGCAAAGGCTTGGCTGGCAGCCAGACTCCTGAGCTCAGCATTTTGTAATGCACTTCCTTTTTACTTAACAGCTTGCATAATGTCCTTAACCCTTCCTTTACCTGCATCACACCCTTAACCCCTTCTTTTCTCGAACTTCAAAGCAAACTTCCGAACTCGGTCTCCTACAGGGTTTTAATATATTCTTGCATCAAATCACAAGTGACCGATTTTTATTATCGCTGAAGAGGCAATTAAATTAAACACACATGCTCCCCCTCAACGGCCCACTTTTTCCCCCTTAAAGCGATGCTACTTTTCAAGCAAAGAAACTAAAACATTTTATTAAAACAATATTATTTAATGCTCAAACTTTTCAAGAAACTTTATATCTTAGAACTCATTTTTTTCAAGAGATCATACCTTCATTTGAAGGTCCAAACACAAAAAGAACAAGAGTGACAAAAATCTCCCTCCAACCCTGTGCACCAGTTACCGGTTCTCACTCCATGAAAATGAATGTGATTTATTTCCCTTATATTCACCCAGAAGTAGTTCAGTGTGTATTCTGATTTCTCCCTTTTTTTACATAATGTTTAACACCACACATGCCATTCTCTCTCCTTGGCTCCCTTCTTTTTTACAGCTGCATGGAATTCCACCACAACTGATTTACTGATCCCTGTATATGAGTATTTAGGTCACTCCCGATTTTTTGCTATTACAAATAATGCAGTGAAACTCTTGTATGACTATATCTCTAGAATAAATTCCTACATGGAGAACTGCTAGGTCAAAGCGAACATGCATTTGTAATTTTGCAAGGTGCCTGCAAACTGCCCTCCATTGAGGTTGTACCTCTTACCCTCCCACCAGAAGTGCAGGAGGATTCTATTTCCCTCACTCAGCTCAGACTAACTTCCTGATTGAAGAGGCTCTCTTTTATTTCATAGTGGTCCCAGATCCCAGATTCTGTGCCAGCCATTGTTATCAAGCTTTTTTATTTTTAGAAAACATATCTGTTTAAAAAAAATGGTTATCTCAATGTAATTTTAATTTACATTTCTCATATGAATGAAGTTGAGCATCTTTTTATACATTTAAGAGCCATTTTTATTTCCCCGTGAACTGTTAAATCATAACTTGTGTCCATTTTTCTATTGGGTTGCTTGTGATTTTCTTACTGCTTTGTAGGAACATTTTTAGGAAAGCACTTTTTGTCTACAATAAATTTGAAGGAGCTTTTTATATATTAAGGAAATTAGCCCTTTGTAATATGAGTTGCAAAGAAACAATTTTTTTTTTCCAGACTGATGAATTATTTTGGTGGTTTCTGGCACAGAGAAGTGTACGAATTTCATATAGGTGGATTGTTATCAATCATTTTATGGCTTCTAGTTAATGTATCAGACACAGACTGTCATTTCCCATGCAGTTTATAAAAGAATTCTCCTGTGGTTTCTTCTAATACCTATTATGTTTTCAGTTTTACATTTCAGTATTTGTGAAGTTTGTACTTTGTTTTTTCCTAGATGAATACTCACTAGTCCCAACATTATTTACTGAATAATCTTTCCTCACTAAGTTTGAAATGCTACCTTTATTATATTTACCAAATTCAGGGCGCCTGGGTGGCTCAGTCGTTAAGCATCTGCCTTTGGCTCAGGTCATGATCCCAGGGTCCTGGGATCCAGCCCCGCATCGGGCTCCCTGCTCGGCGGGGAGCCTGCTTCTCCCTCTCCCACTCCCCCTGCTTGTGTTCCATCTCTCACTGTGTCTCTCTCTGTCAAATAAATGAATAAAATCTTAAAAAAAAAAAATATTTTATGTATGTGGGCTTCACAGGATTTTCTTTTTTTTTTTTCTTCATAGGATTTTCATGCTGCATTTATTGTCAGTGATCATTTTAAAATCTAGTAGAAAGTAAGGTAGGTTTTCCATAGATGACAAGATCTGGTTTCAATAAATACATTTCAGATTGGGGGTGTTTTGTTTATTTTTAAACCAAACTAAATCCTTTTCAGGAATTCTGGGATAAATTAAAGCAAAGTATCATACTGAAATAGTATCTAATGTGATTTCAAAGTAGCTTTTTGAAAATAAATATCCATTCGGAAACATTACTCCCAACCAATTATGCCAAGTACTTTCAGTCTTCATAAAGACTTCATATAATTACCAGAAAGATTTAGAATGTTGAAAACACTGTTAAAGCAAAATTCTGATACTGTTTGTAGACAATCGTGCCTTTCAATACATCCTTTAAAGAATATTCTATAAAATAAATGGGTGACAAATCACAATAAACTAGTCCTTTCAACTCATCTTTGACCTTCTTTCCACATCTGTTAGAGACTATTACACCAGGTCTCTATGAAACTCCAAGGTTTTATATTTTTGTAAACCATCATATTAATAAATAATTACTTATTATATTAAGTATACAAATTATTAAGCATACAAATGGTTTCAACTTTAAAAAGATGTGAAAAGACAGCAATATGCAACTTTCATCAGTTGCTAAAAACACAGCAGAATCCAGTTTCAAACAGGACCTCATAAGGTTAGGCAACTAGTTCCCAAAAGGGATAGAAAGATGACACAAACCTTCAAGCATAAAGTTCAAAGTCCCTGTATGTTAGTGGGAGAGGCGAGGGCTGGAGACAGGGGGCAAGGAGCAGGAGGAGAAAACAAAACAACTAAAGCAGGAAGAAGCCCAAACCCTAAGAGGCAGAAGATCCAAATGCAGCTCAGGCTATTCTCCATATGATGAGGTTATCATTTATTTCAGTAGTCCCAAATCCCAGTTTTCTCAGAACCAGCCTACCACAGAGTCACAGGACCACAAAGTGTGTGTCACGAGAAAGCCCTTAAAGATATTTGTTTTGTATGATACAGGCACCTGCACATATGTAGTTTTTAAAGTTCTGAAATACAATTCAAATAAAAGACTTTAGCTTTCTAAGATGTGGTGCTACAATTACATTTATGAAGTTACTATTTTAAATTCTGAGTCCATTTCCCTATAAAAACTATGATACACAGAATAAAGTCCAAACAGAAAGCTCCTGACATTCTGCCCCTAATCTAGTCTTCTTTTCTTTCAAGGAGCCTACACTTTGGCCCCATGGGAGCAGGGCCTGCTGTTTCTCAAACATGCCTGTTGACTTTGCTCACATTTTCCTGTATCTGGAATATCCTCCCAACAAGAGAGAATACCAATCTCTAAACTCACATCTTCTCCCACATTTTAGAGGCTTGGCTCAAACGCTGCCTCCTCCATAATTTCCTCCCTCTCTGAGGAGTCAGCCCCTCATAAACTCCATCAATGGACAAACGCCATCAAAATACATGTTTACAATTCTCAAATTAATGTGAAGATAAAGAAACTAAGAAAAGACCACACTCCGCTAATGGAAAAAGACGGATGATTATGAAGAAAAACAATGTAGATCCTATTTATAAAAAATTTACTTAGGTATCACATGTATATAAACAAAGTATACATTTTTTATTAGTCTCATCTTTTTTTTAGGGGGAGTGGGGGTGATCAGCTTACCCATCACATCTTCAAATGGACCTTTCCATCAATTTACAAATATAAAAGAGGACAAAGCTAATATATTTAAATATGGTACTAAAAAGACAACACCCACAACAGGCTGACTATAGGTAAGTTCAAATGCTCTTTCATTCCTTGAAACTTGGCTCTTAGTCCATGAACCCCTGGTACCTGTGGCTTTATTTGTCATGTTGTAAGTCCCACTGGACCTATGACTTAGGACTCAGAACTTCCAAGGTTAGGATGAGACAGGTATCCCATAATTCTCAAATCTAACTGGGCATCAAAAGCACCATTAGCATAACTCAAGAAATACACACATTTTCAAGATTCAAGCCCCAGACTTCCAAAAGGATAACAGCTGATGGTGAGGCCTAGGAAACTACTTGGTTAACATTAACTAACTAACTAAATAAATAAATAAATAAATAAACAACAACAAAACCTCCCTAGGTGACTCTCTGATTTATAAACAAGTAGTTTGGAAAATAAGTAGACTGGGCAGACCATGAAGGGAACAAGTGGACTAGAGGAAGTGATGAGAATCCTTCTTCTCTCTTGACTTTACCTTCTCTCTCCCATGTTGTCAACCCCAAAAAGGAAAAGGCAGTTACTGGGAGAACAACAACAGCAATAGTCACAGGAACAGCAGCTGTAAGGGTCTCCTCTTTAAAGCCCACCTTGCCTTTGTCTACCTTAAGGTTTGCTGCCCACAACAAATTTGAACCAAAGAGGGCAAAGGGATTAGGAGTTCTCCTTGTGGGGTGATAGGCATGGCTTAGAGGCGATGGCAACAGTACGACCTTCAGGAGGTTATTGGAAGCCCTTTGAGGTTTTCCATCTGCCTCAATGTATGCCATGTTTAGCCTAAAAATTGAGTCCTAAAATGCAATCATTTTAAGAATTCAGCTGACAGGGCGCCTGGGTGGCTCAGTTGGTTAAGCGACTGCCTTCGGCTCCGGTCATGATCCTGGAGTCCCTGGATCGAGTCCCGCATCGGGCTCCCTGCTCGGCGGGGAGTCTGCTTCTCCTTCTGACCCTCCCCCCTCTCATGTGCTCTCTCTCATTCTCTCTCTCTCAAATT
>NW_022589709.1:62343252-62403642 GCF_004348235.1 Phoca vitulina
TCTGACCCTCCCCCCTCTCATGTGCTCTCTCTCATTCTCTCTCTCTCAAATAAATAAATAAAATCTTTAAAAAAAAAAAAAAAGAATTCAACTGACAGATGAGAAGGGGGGGGTGTTCCCAATGGTATAAAAAACAACTTTTTTAAACCTCCCAGGATGGCTATTAAAGAGGCTTTATGAGGGTACCTAACTCATCTCTTAGCAAAGACTACAGCTAATGCTATCCAGGGAAAGAAATTAGAAAATACACTTGAGGGGCTGAATGTCTAAATAATGTAACTATTCTCACTGTCAAAAATATTACTTAAATACCAGGAAGCTCATAAGATTAGAAACTATGAACTGAGCATTAAAAACTGCTTCTTTTTAAGACAGAAATCTATACTAGCCAAAAAAAGTTTTCAACTCCCATGCAAAAAGTCCAAGTATCCATTATTTTGTATGATTCCAGAATCTTGTTTACATGTGTGTTTTCCCTTCTGGTTTCATTCAAAAGATTCTCTTTTCTTTTCCAAGTGTACTTTCTAAGTCTGGAGACAAAGTGTTCCTTTTCCCTGGCTCCACCATGTGATGATGCACCCATGCAAGAACTTAAGGAGCTAGAGGGTTCATAGTGGTCTCACTTGTTAGTCTATGAAAACCTGAAGCTGCCAACTGCACATGAATCAGAACGGTCCTGTTTCGAATGACTCCCTGCTCCATATCAAGAGAAATGGGACTGACCATAAATCACACGGTTTAGAAACTCCAGACCATTTTTTACATTTTAGTTTTATTTTTCTAAACAATAACATAATTTCAACAGCCCTAAGACTTCTGAACCTGAAAAACCCTGGATTTTTTTGGTAATATGAAAACAGTGCCCCAGTGAATAATCATTCAATCTTCAATTACTGCCTAAATTGAACGGGTTTTTTAAATAAGTCCAGCTGATGGTTTCAAGATAGTCTTTGAGAACTAGAATTACTGCAAGAAAGATACCAAAGACAGGTGTCCTCAATTAAGTCTAAAATCTTTGTTTCTTCTCTATCAGATGTGTAAACTTGGCAAGTGACATCATTTGTAGACAGCATATTATTCTTAGTGCAATGCACAATTACTCCTTTAATTTTATCATGAGATCATGGAGTTAGATACATGCATTTCCTCTGTATTACCTAAGTGTACAACATAATAGCAAGGATATTGTTTTATTTGTTCATTTCTATATCCCCAGACCCTAGCACACAATATATGTTCAAATCATTATTGGTTAATGAATGCTGTCCAATTATAGTATATACAGAAATGAAGCTAATTTCCCTCATTCATTTAGATATAAGACTCAACTGTATATATTGAAGTATAAATTATACATTATGCCCAACAATGCAAATTCTAAGTCTGCCCATGGGGACAAAGTAACAGTTATTGTGAGAATAATAACTCTGAATTTCCTAAGTTGGGTGCAATTGGATACTTCACCTTTAAGGTGCAAAACCTTATGTATTTAATAAAGCTGAATCCCATTAGAGTTCTAATTTCCACAGGTGCCCCTACAGCACTGTAATCCAGAAACCATACAGTATCTTGTTCTCTGCAGAAAGTTAATCATTATTTAGAAAGCTTCTGGACACCGTATTTCCTATACTCATGGAGATTCATCTCTATACCCCTCTGGAATCCATGCTGTGAAAGTTTGACTTATGTGTATAGTACTTTAAGTGATAAAGGCTTTATATAATTTGGGAGCCATATCTAACTAAAGCAAAATTCCAATGATAATGAGTGATATAATGTCAAAAAATTCCATTGTAGTTCTAAAAGTTCTGTAAGTAATGAGTACATTAAAATTTCAATCATTTGGGGCGCCTGGGTGGCTCAGTCATTAAGCGTCTGCCTTCAGCTCGGGTCACAATCCCAGGGTCCTAGGATCGAGCCCCGCATCAGGCTCCCTGCTCCGCAGGAAGCCTGCTTCTCCCTCTCCCACTCCCCCCTGCTTGTGTTCCCTCTCTCGCTGTGTCTCTCTCTGTCAAATAAATAAATAAAATCTTAAAAAAAAAAAATTTCAAGCATTTATAGATAAATGTTCAAAATCATTCTCACCAGTTAATCCTCCATTCCTCCGAATGTTCTTGTTCTTATAACTGTTGTTAAGTACAAGTCATCTTTTCTAATCCTCATGAATAAGGTCCTTTCATTCTACAGTATGTGTTGTGTGTTCTAATACTGCTTAATACTTTACACTAAAGAGCACCTCAAACACAGAAATATCTAATAACTCCTCCCATTACTTGGGATACATGTTCCATAAAGGATATTTTAAGAGTGATAAAATAATAGGGAGATAGTTCCTAGAATTTTGTTCCATCCTTAGAAGACTTTGGAATGTTTTTTCCAGTATCTCCCTTTACCCCTGAAGCTGGGGTGAGAAAAAGGAGAATGGGTATCAGATACCCACTTACCGGGGGGGGGGGGGGGGGGGGGGGGGGGACTGGGGGGGGGGGGGGGGGGGGGGTGGAAGACAAAAGAATTGGCAACAAGGAGAGAAGGGACTCATTTTGCTGATCATAAAATGCTTGGCTTAATGGGACATTTGGGCAGTGATATTCTTGTGGAAACATTTCTGCTAAAGCTTCTTTTTATCAAACTAAGAAAAGGTCATATAAATTGATGCAACTAAGGAAATTCTATTACAAAGTACAAGTTACAAAATACAAAATATGCAGGTGTGTCCTACTCTATATAACTATCTCCATGTCAAACTCTGACATTTCTCTTCAGACAGATCAACAAAGAGAACTTAAGCATTATTTGTGATGCAGCAATTTCCCTTTTACATACTCATACTAATGTTTTTTTACCAGCTCTTTGCCAGGTAAACTTCAATCTTATTTTTAACCTATCTCATCATTATCTATACAACCTTTGTTTTCTATAAAGTACTTTTCAACATACAGCATTCAGAATATCTGGAATTAGATTTCAGTATATTCTCCTAGCGAACTGCATTTTAAACTTTACCTCCCCAAAGACCATATTTAAAATGTCTAAATACAGTCTTTTGAAAAACCTTGGTGTATACTTGTAGTGGTATCTCCAGAAGATCAGAAACATTCTTAATGTAAGATATTTCCTCCTTCTATTGGTCCATGAGCCCCCTTGTTTTTAGTACTCAGTTCTGGGCACTCCAGAGGTTAAGAAGCTGTGGGAAGACTGGGAATGCCAAGAAAAAAACAAGATGGGGCCTAGAGGGCAATATTATTGGAGATCACTTAAGGAAAAGCTAACCTAACCAGAACACAAGAATTGCAAAAAGAGCTAGCACCAGTAGTCCAAATGCACACAGAAGTAAAAACTTAGAAATACAGAATTTTCAAGACAGAAGACGATAACTTAATGAGAAACCTCTTTTAACTGAAGGCTTCACATCAAGACAAATTACATCCAACCATGATTAAAAATATATTGTCAATAAGAACCTGGAACCACAATGACAGTTCCCCACAAGTCAAATGTAGAGAACATCGAAACACCCTGGCATTCTGCCACAAGAGTCTCCACTTGGCTTTGCCCTGGTCAACATTTTTACCAACCACTTGGGATGGACTCAGGGGCAGGATCAGTGAGAATGAGGAATAAACAACCTATGGGATGCCCTAATATCCAGGGCAGATGGAAGGTTCAGAAAATTCAGCAGTCCAGAACAAGGAACAGACGTAAAATAACACACACACACACACACACACACACACACACAAGATTAAATATAAAGTACTGCCCTGGAGCTAAAAACATAAGCTGCTCATCTATAACATAAGGCCTTACCTACGAGCAATTCATGTGACAGACAACTCCAAGGATGACAGCTACATGCTCAACACAGCACAAATCTGTCTACAACAAAACTTGAATTTAAATTTAAAAAAATTTTTTAAAAAAGGAAGAAAGAAAAGAAACTAACAAAAACATCAACCTGGACTATACTAATTAAATTACAGTTTTCAAACCTTCTTAGCATGCCCTGTGCTGGTCACATCCTAGCTGAAGTACTATATGCTTCTCCAAGGAACACACGTTAAAACTGGCAATGAAAACCTAGACAATTTCAAAAAAGTTAGCATGACTCTGAAGCTCTGAAACTACATTGAATAGCAACGGTTAGACAGATCTGTGGCAGCATAACTTGGAAAAAATTAACATCTTAACTCTTAGTATCTGAAGATTTATTGTGTGAAAGATAGAAGATAAAATTAGGACAATCAGAGGGCTAGGAATCCACACAATATGAAAAGCATCTCAATATTAAGTTGTTCAAAACTGCCTTGAAAACAAAGGGCTGCCCATCTCTAGAAGGGAAGCCAAGCCGATAGAGACAAAATAACGACCTGCCGAGAATGCTTCAAGGACGTCTATCTGTGCCCTTATGGAAGGCTGCACCAAGCTACTTCCAACCCAAGACCCTGGAGATCACCTATAGCCCCTGAACTACAGAGGCAAAAAAAAAAAGGAAAGAAAGAAAATTAAAGTCAGACAAGGAAAATGCCTTTCTTCGATACCACAATCATAAAAGAGCAAGCCAGAACCAGAGGCTAGCATTCCAGACTCCCAGATCCACTCTCTCCATCCTGTTCCATCTTTTCACTCCAAGTATCAGGCCACATCAACCCTCAGTCACAGAGGAAGTATGGTCTTCCTAAGAAATCATTCACACTTGGGAAGTAAGAGTTGGAAGAACCTATGGGACAAGTGGTTTTTGTTTCTCACTTCTTTCTGTAGTGTTCAAAGTTACTCAGATAGCTCAAGAAACACCAATCCTTAATGTGCACGGATACCATATACATTCTTCCACTGAGAATTCAGTTCTGAGAGCTTTACACCGAGAGGATTCAGGTCCTTCAGGCCCACAGAGGAATGCCTCAGAGTTCAAACCTTTCATCCAATTCAGTAAGTGTTAACAGATTCTAGAAGACGCAAAGAGGATCTTATTTCTCCCCCTCAGTCAAAAAGACAGAGATGAAATCTGCACTGGCAAAGAAACAGATTTCAGTGTGTAAGAGAGGTAGAATACCAGTGTCGGTAATTTTCTCATTACAGTCACATATAAGGATTTAAATCCACAATTAGACAAACGCAGTGTTTTCAAACAAAGTATTTTCAAATAATAGATGTTGACTGACTTTTTAAAGAGCCATAACACTCGCTCCCTTTCAGCCCCCTGAACTGCCTGCCATTCAGCCATACAACTCAGCCTTCGTTTCCTCACTAACAAGCACCCTAATAACAAGAGTCCACAAACTGCTTCCTAACTCAGACAAAACTATTCTCAGAATTGCAATCACACAATGCTTGGTCTAATCATAAAAACACAATCTTAACAAACCTCTACTGGGGCTCACGAGGTACCAGATGCTATGCTAAGTACTTTACAGCATCTTGATAAGGTAAATATTATCCCCATATTATAAATGAAGAAAATAAGGCTCTAAGAGATTGTTACTTGCCCAAGGTCAAGAGCTACTAAGTGTTATGACCACATTTCAAACTCCAAACTCCAAGTCACCACCATACATTGCTGCCTGCCTACTTACTTGCTCAAGGAGAGTGGTCCTGTAGGCTCCAAGCAACAACTGGAGCCACAGCAAGGAATGGGGTACCAAGTTCATTCAAGATTTTCACAGGAACCAGGAGGCACAAAGTGCCATTCTTTGAAACACTACTGAGATGCGTGTGTAACCAGAGATGTAAATGGTAGCAGGAGGGCCTAAAAGTAGACATGAAAACAAACTCCCTTTATTTTGAAGGTAAGCCTCTAATAGTTACATTAATAATGATTCCACCATTTTTATTGCTTTATGTGCTAAGCTTCAGAATCAAATTCCTTCTCTTTTCCCTCTCAGTGTGGATGAAGTGGACTTGGATCATACAGCCCACTCTATGCACTTGGAGTACAGGCAGCAATAACTCCATCCCCTTCAGAAGTCACCTCAGGACAGCGTGGCTGTCACTGATGAGCTGCGTGTGCCAACATCCCTGAAGGGCCCCCGCTGCAGGGCTGAAAATTCACTGCACGTGCAGACCAACAAAACGAACTGTCATTTTTCTCCTGAAATGTGCATTCAGTCACAACTGTCACCCCCCCAGATCATTTCACGGATTCCCTAATATAACACTCAAATTTGATTATAATCAAATTTTGTTAGTGGTAAATTTATTCCTAGGTATTTTATTATATTTGATGCAAGTGTAAATGGGATTGCTTTATTAATTTCTTTGATGGTTCATTATTAGTACATAGAAATGCAACATATTTTTGTGTATTTTGTATCCTACAATTTTACCGAATTATTATATTTAAAATGCTCCCAAGAGGGCGCCTGGGTGGCTCAGTCGTTAAGCATCTGCCTTCGGCTCAGGTCATGATCCCAGGGTCCTGGGATCGAGCCCCACATCGGGCTCCCTGCTCCGCGGGAAGCCTGCTTCTCCCTCTCCCACTCCCCCTGCTTGTGTTCCCTCTCCCGCTGTGTCTCTCTCTGTCAAATAAATAAATAAAATCTTAAAAAAAAAAAAATGTTCCCAAGAGATTAACTATGTCCAGTTCAAAAATTTAATAAGGAATATTTGAAAGACATTAGAAGGATCAGTCATTTAAAAGCCCCCCCAAAAAACCCTGTTTTCTGAATATTTTTATTCAGCAGCATGTAAAAATTTTAACCAAAAACTTAAATTTAAAGAAGTCGAATTAGTTTACTTGTGAAGGTAGATTTGTCTTTTTCTGTACTTAAGCCAGACTAAATGGATTGAAGTTAAAATATGCTATGCCACTAAAAAAAAAACTTTATTAATGTGACACCTCATACTGCCATCTTACATTTGTAAAGTATTTTGCAAGCTAAGTAAAATTTCTCATTCCCATTTGAATGAGAACATTCAATTCTCACAATGAACCTGTATGATTAGGAGGGAGAAGTAAGTCCGCAAAGATGAAAGCGACAGAGATAAATAAGACATCTAGGGCACACTGCTCCAAGTGGTGGGGACACAAGCGGAAACCCAACCTTCTGATCCTGCTGCCAAAATCATGCCTGCCTCCAAACACCAGACTCTACCTCTGATCTCATTATATGCAATAGATTTGTAAAGAAGCACAAGCTTTCCAGATTCTTTCATTTCCATACACTGATTGAGAATTCCTTAAACCGACATCTACCCCTCAAAAAAATGTACTTAAAGCTTAGTAAGATATTCAAGTCAACAACAGCCCACTGACCACCTCCCATAAAGCCTTTTTATTTACTCCATCTGAATAATTTAAAAGGAACAAATTCTCTGAGAATATTTTAATATCAGATTATGAATATAGTCCATGGCCTATTGTGCCTTGCTTACAAAACTCTGCTTAAAAGATCAAGTGAATAAAATGTTTTAATTTATACATTAGAAATTCTAAATCCTAATCTCTCTTGATACATTTTTAAAAAATTTTTAACCAAGTGTTTTTCAATTTTTGAAAATCCATTTTGTTTTAAAGTCAGGTTTTTAAAAAATCAATTAAACCATTGATTTTTATCTTAACTCTGATATTGCTTAACTCAGTATTCAAAGATGATACCCTGACAGATCCGTATCTGTATGCAGGTATGAACTGGGGGGGGGGGAGATCAATGCACAGCAAACTGTCTTTTTTGGCGCTGCAGAAAGATTGCTCTTCCTCTCTGCATAGCCTGTCGTCTGTCCTGTGTTGGGCTGTCAGGCAAAGCTGGGTAAGGACACACTCTGTGCCACCACCTACACCTGTACCCCTTCCCAGGTTGGACAACCTGCACAGAAGTTTTGTCAGCACTAAGCAGTTACACCACCTGTCGGAAATGGCATCCCCTTTATTAAAGGAGTCTTTCTGCTTACCTTATAGGCCATGAGAGCCTTGCTGAAAAGATGAGTCATATTATAAATGTACTCCCTCTAGTACTAATGTTTAGCACATCCCCTAAATCATAAATGGGATTTTATTACTCCATGAAATGAGCACAATAGGTTTTCATTTGCTGCTCATGACTGTGCCCATGAATCAAGGCACAAGGCTAATTAAAGCTTTGTGATGGTGCCCCACCATCACTAGAAGATCAAGTCCAACTCTTCATGACAACACACAAGGCCCACTATGGTCTCTACCATCTCCTCTTCTACCACCACCCTCCCTCCAACACTCAATGCACCAGCCATGGAAGCTGTGCACAATGTGAATCACAAAAGAGAGGTAACTGTTTCCCATCTCCACATTTTTGCACAAGATTTATCTGCTGCCTAGAATGTATTTCCATACCCCCTACTCTGACCACCTTTCCCTCTCCTAACAGTAAATATCTTGGACAACTCCTCTCATTTTCCACCACCGATTCCAAGTTTCCCCTTCTCTTCTGGAAGCCTTTACAGATCCCCAGAAAGAACTGGTATCTCCCCTTCAAACACACCATTCAGAGGGTACTGGGTGTGCTATCAACCAAGCTACATGCCCTGAGGCTGCCTTACTTTCCCCCAGGTGAGCTCCCGGGAGGGGAGGAAGGGGTCTGACTCAGTTTTGCATTCCTGGTACACACCCAGTGCTGGCACAGATCAGTCAGTAATGGAGGGAGGACTGCTACTGCTCGGTAGCCCCGGGCTCAGCTCTCCCAGGAAACTGTTCCCATCCAGGGGTTCCCAGAGGCCAGGCAGCCAGGTCCTGGTTGACTCCCTCATGATCAGGCCTGGAGAAAGCAGGGTGGGCTGGCAGCCCAGGGAGCATGACCAGAGACAAAGATACACTTCCCCCGTGAAGAGTACAAGGGGGTTATGCCAGGCAGAGAAGGAATAAGGAGGCAAACACTACAACAGCATCTCCACCCATCTGAAGGAAGGGAATTTTCTAGTCAAAGAAAAACTGACCTTTTATTTCAATAAAAGCTTACCTTTTATCTCAATCCATATAGCCATGTCTCCTATACTAAGCAATAAATTGCTGCTTTGTAGTAGAAATAATTTAATACAACAGAACACGGGCATAAAATAAATAGCCCCCAAAATGCAAAAAGTCCTTACATATCCTAATTCAACCAGTCAACAACTTTATCCTACCCCTAACAACTGGGATACTCCACAGATCTTGACTCAGGGGTTACTTGCTTTAATTTTATATATCATACAATAAGGTTAGTTATCTTGTTTCCAAGCTCCCTACAGATTAAAAGCAGCCTGTTTGAGAAAAGAGTTTTATAAGAAAGAAGACCAAAAAAATCTATAAAAAAGCAGACCCAAAAACCCTAAAGTCCAGCAATCTAGGCCATTTTGGCCCTATATATCTGGACACTAATAGCTACACTCAATCTAAAAGAGCACAGTTGAGATTCTTAAAGGCACAAATCATCAGCTTTCTGGAAATGCTGACTATACAAAATTATAGACTTTTCAATATATTGCCACAGCCAAAGTACAGTTATATTTAAAATAAAATTATATTGGCTTTTTCACTTATAGAAATTTGTCCCCAAAATATTAGTGGGCAAGATGCCAATATGCTTAGTGTAGCATTGTTCCCAATAGTGAAAACCTGAAAACTAAATACCTATCCAAAGGGTATTGAGAAACAGATTATGATATATATATCAAGTGGAACACAATTCAGTCATTTTAAAAGATCATATTCGTTAACATGGGAAGAGAACCACAACAAAGTATTAAGTAAAAACTTAAGATTGGTAAGTGACATGTGTTATATAATTTCACTCTTGTGTAACACATGTATATGCCCGTGTTTGTGCACATGGACACCCATGCGTGCATATTACCAAACTGTTGACAGTGATCACCCCGAATTACTAAACTGTTAACAACCATGATTTTTACTTCTTCACAATTTTCTATATTGTCTGAATTTGCTACAGAAACACAGATCTTTCATATAATGAGAACAAAATTATTTTTGAAAAATACAGTCCAGCATAGGCACACCCATCTCAAACACTGGTTTAGAGGATAAAAGAAAAGGGAGAAAAAGCAAGTAGATGAATGTATGTAACTAGCCTGGACACAATCACCAGGCGTTGTTTCCCATCTATCTGCTATAACACAGAAATCAGCAAAAGGCCATAGAGGTGCATCACTGCAAATTCATCTACACTAGTAGAAAACACAATTTTGAATGCCACAGTATTTAGACAGGATATTATAAGGATATCTTATATATAGCTCCAATCACCCTATCAACTTCAAATAGTTTCTTAGTTCTATCTGGAAGAAGTACTTCATCAAATTTTCAGTGTTGAAATACCGTGGCATGTCAGTCTACAGAAATACACAATTTTGAAGGACTATACAGTTGACCGTTGCACAATGCAGCAGTTAGGGATGCTGACCCTCCTACACACAGTCGAAAATCTGCATATAACTTTTAACTCCCCCAAAACCTAACTACTAACAGCCTACTCCTGACCAGAAGCCTTACCAATAACATCAACAGTTGGTTAATATGTATTTTGTATGTTATATGTATTATACACTGTATTCTTACAATAAACCAAAGAAAATATTATTTAGGAAATCTTAAGGAAGAGAAAATACATCTACATTATGTACTGTATTTATTGATACCGTAAGTTTATGTCATCTGTTCACAAGATGAATGTATCATCTATCGGTATCTACACATCATAAAACACTGTAGATGTTATACATATTACTAACACTAGACATCAAAAATGAAAAACTAATGTAAAAAAGAAATTTGTATATATTTACAGATAAAATGATTCATGCATTGATAACAGCAATATGACTGCTTTATGATAGTCTAATGTAATTGATATGATTGCTTCAGAGTAGCCTAGCCTATACACTAATGAATTAATCATTATAAAATTTTGATGGCATGCAGTATTACAGTCATATTCAGAACACAGTACTGGGAACACTGTTACATTTTTAAAACCATTTACTTGTAATGATAGGCTGATAGACATTTCCTCCAATTACAAGAGGTGTTCTGTATAATAATGTAATTCTTTGAAAGCAATTACAAGACAGTAAAAAAACTAGTATGTTATTAATTTTATATTAAATATCACTCACCTTAAGCCTATGTAAAGATAAGCTATACATTTCCATATGAGTCGCGCACACCATGTTATACACAATTAATACTTGGGTGATGGTCTCACACATCTCACACAGTTCTTGCCATACAGTTACTAGATTTCCACACCAAGACATACAAAGACACAACAGATAAATTCATTATCTGTATGGCACGATGATTATTTACTGTTCATTAAGTGGGAGTGGATCATCATAAAAGTCTTCACCCTAGTCATCTTCACACTGAGTAGGCAGAGGAGGAGGAAGAAGACAGGTTGGTCTCGCTGTCTCAGGAGTAGCAGAGGTGGAAGAGGTAAAGCGGGTGGGAGGCGGGCAGGAGAGACAGACACACTTGGTGTAACTTCGAGGCAATACACAGCAATTTCTGTCTGACTTTTTTGCTTTTTCATTTCTCTAAAAATGTTGCTATACAGTACCAACATTTGTTTTAGTTTCAGCGCTTTTATCTTAGAAGGGTCCATGTCGTAAAGGAAGTTAAAAGCAGTCTTGAGCAATGGGAACCCTTCTGCCCTACTGTCTAATGTCCATTTGTTTTCTGGCACAGCTTCTTCTAGGTCTTCTTCCTTGTTGTCTGGCACTTGTTCCGAAGCACTCACCTCCATCAAGTCATCTTCTGTTAGTTCCTCTGGTGTGGTGTCTATTAGCTCTCAAATTTTTCCAAGGTCCATACCTTGAAACCCTGGCCCCCACAATCTCTTTCATGACTTCCTTGACTGGCTCTGTTGTTCATCCTGTGAAGTCATGCACAACATCTGGACACAGTTTTCTCCAGCGGGAGTTTATTGTTTTCAGCTTGATGGTTTTCATGGCTTTTTCTAAAACAACAATAGCATCTTCAATGATGTAATCCTTCCACACTTCCATGTTCTATCAGGATTCTCTTCCACAGCACTGACAATCCTTTCCATAGAGTACCATATGTAATGAGCCTTAAAGGTCCTTATGAATCCCTGGATCTAGAGGCTGAATGAGGGATGTTGTGTTTGGGGGCAAGCAGACCACTTTGATGCCTTCATTGTTGAAGTCATGGGGTTCTAGGTAGCCAGGGGTACTATCCAATATCAAAAGAACTTTAATCCCTTACTGGCAAGGTACTTCCTGACTTCAAGAGCAAAGCATAAATGGAACCAATACAGGTAAAGGGCTCTCACTGTCCAGGCCTTCTTGTTGTACAATCAAAAGACTGGCAGCTGGTATTTATCTTTTCCCTTCAAGGCCGGGGAGTTAAGTAGCTTTATGGATAAGAGCCGTCCTGATGATAAATTCAACTGCATTTGCACAAAACAGTAGATTTAGCCTATCTCTTCCTGCCTTAAATCCTGGTGCTCACTTCTCTTCCTTACTATTAAATGTCCTCTGTGGCATTTTCTTTTCCAGAATGGGGCACTTCTGTCTGCATTAAAAACCTGTTCAGGCAGATATCCTCTCACCTCAGTGATTTTCTTAATGGCATCTGGGAACTAGTCTGCTACCTCTAGTCAGCAGAAACTGTTTCTCCAGTTATCTTGGCATCCTTCAATCAAACCTCTTTCTAAAATTATCAAACCATCCTTTGCTGGCATTAAATTCTCCAGCTTTAGATCCTTTACCTTCGTTTTGCTTTAAGTTGTCATATAATGACTTCCCTTTCCAAATCCTATTAAGAGTCTATAGGAGTATCTTTCTTGCAGCAATCCTGCACCCACATAAAAGCTGCATGTTCAATATGAGATGAAAAAGTACTTTGCAAAAAATACAAGGTTTTTGTGACTACAGCACACCTCCAGCAACGGGTTAATGAGATTTCCTTTTCTCTTTTTTTACAGTGGTCCTTATGCTGGATTCATTTATCTTGAAATGGTGGGCAACCATAGCTGCACACCTCAATCTATGGTAGATATTAAGTAATTCCATGTTTTCTCATAATGCCGTGACTTTTCTCTGTTTCTTGGGAACACTTCCAGCATCACTAGTGGCACTTTGTATGGGTCTCCTGATGTTAGTCAAGGTTTACAGTATTGCACTAAACATGATGAAAAAATACACGAGAATCACAAGATCACTTTCTACTGCAATACACAATTTACCAGAGAGAAGAAGTGCTCATAAGATGATTAGTGTCACCCAGTGTTTTAACAGATACTTGCAACACCTGAGCTCAGGGCAAGAGCAACAAAAAGTTGTCTACAAAATTACTATAGTAGTACAGTATGTACTATAGTTAATTTTGCGTGGTTATGATTTAATAATACCTCTTTCCATTTACACCTCTCAATTGTGAATGGTGCCACGTAAAGTCTATGTGCATAAGCTTTGATAAATTTTAACTTTTATAATAGATTCGTGTATATTTTATGGTAGTAAATGATAAAATAAACTAGTATTTACACATATTTTATGCATTCATTATATACCTCTCTCTTAATTTTTTTCAATATTTCTAGGCTATGCAGTTCATCTGGAGTTTGCTCAAATTGTCACAAATCTCCAAAACTTTTCCAGTATAATAACTGAAAAACACTCATGTATAACTGGATCCAAACAGTACAAACCCATGTTATTAAAGGATCAACTGTACTACTTTGGAGATTGCTGCCCAACTGACAATGCTCATCCACAAAAATTTTATCACATATGGGCTCTCCAAAGCAAGGAGCAAAGACAAGGGTGAGGGGAGGAGTACACGGGAATAGGACTTTCCATGTAACTTGGAAAAAAATTTTTGAAAAATACAAAAAATATTTCTTATAAGCACAGGTTTAATAACAGAGCAGAATAAGGTATCCAAAGGCATTTGAGGAAAAAAAATTGAGATTTGGGCACAATGCTGGTCACATTATTTCTGAATTCTAGTATTTTTCCCTTTATGAAAGGCATAAGAGGATAAAGAAATGTCAATTACAGTAACCTTCTTAGTCAAAATGAATAGCCCTAAAGGGGAAAAAAAAAAAGTTTGAAAATAAATACGGTAAAAAACTGCGAAATGTCATACTCTCTTCATTATAGCAGACTAGCTGCCCTTGAATTCTTTGGGGAAGGCAGGACATACTATAAGTAGACAGGGAGACTGGCAGGCAGGCTGGCCAACAGCACGTCAAGGAAAGGAGAGAGAAAATGAACATGAAGAAGAACGGCAGCTCTGTAGCAAATGAGATGAAAGAAAAGAATAAAAGAAAGAAAAAATCAACTCTGCCTCATGCTGCAGATGCCCTCAAGAAATGTCATTAATGACACATTCTCATTACAGCAATTCCCCAGAGTGGCCAAAGACTTGCTTTTTTTGTGGTTGCCAAATCAAAAACTACATGCACCTTTTATACATCAAGGCTAGCATATATACACCATGTGGCTACTCTCTACCCAGCATGTCCTCATCAAGATACATCTGTGGCCTGCTCTAACCTCTAATGACAACACTGACAGTTGCATGGAAGATCAACACAGACACAGAGCAGACAGACACAGAACAGATTTATATGTCAAAATTGCATTCTGAGATTCTTAAACGGGTTTTTTCCTCCACAAGATAGTTCCCAAATGCACTTAGTCTTTGATTCATCACAGACTTTTTCATTTCCTTATCTTCTCCATTAAGTTGTAGAGTTCTTAAAGCTGCAAAAAAAGTATACTTCCATTTCAGTATACAAGTCCAGTGCTACAAGTCTCAGGCAAGGAGAGCCTACCTAAAGGGAGGAACCCAACCAGGTGGGAGGAGCCCCCCAGAGCACACAGAGTGTGCCTCAAGGGCAGGAGAACAGACCAAAGTTCCATTGACACATGGTGACTTTCATCATTTTTTGGTCTCTTCTCTCCCTTTCTTTTCCCCAAATAAATTTGGGGACAAGTATTCCAGTGTACCAAGACGAATTTATGGGTCTTCAAGTGACAAAGAATGAAAAAACAATGATCTACAATGATTCAAAAGATAGGTTAAAGGCAGTCTTTTTGCTTACTGCAAAACCAAATTGAGAATTTACCAATTTCAAGTATGAAATTGTCAATTTCGCAATTATTCCTACTTATGTGTAAACGGTATAGATTTCCACTGTAAGATTCCCTAGTAGCAAAATACCCAAAGTCACAATTCTAACCCAAGAAAACTTAAAAGTCTCTCAGTCACTACACAGGGAAGTGGTTAAGAGCATAGATTTTTTGAGCCACTATGTGGGCTCAAATTCCAGCCCTGCCATTTACCAGGTATGTAACTGTGGACAAGTTACTTAATGCCTGTACCTCAGTTTCCTTATGTATCCCTTAATTTAAGCAAATTAATATACATAAACTCTTAGAACATTATCTAGCACTTACTATAAAAGTAATGGCTGTTGTTACTATTATTACTGTCATCATTGTCCAGCAGGTTTACCATAAGCATTTCAACTGAACCTCTCCTAGAACAAGAGCATCACTGCTAAAGCACTCCGAGTATTTCTCAATTTCAAAAGAACAGTATAAAACCAAAATGTTTCTTTCATCTTAAAAAACATTTTGGTATGTGGGGAGCTATTCATTTAATAGTGGTTTTTCAAGGAGTTAGGCAAAGTTTTGAAATGTAACCTGTTCCCTCTTCCACCTTTCAAAGGGGAAAAGGAAAAGGAAGAAATGGTGTGGGAGGCATTTCTGTTTTGTTTTGTTCTGTTTTTCAAAGAGTAGCTTTCACCAGCCATTTATTCAAACTAGTCTTAAATACATTTGTACAGTGTTCAACATGCGAAGGACTTCTGCCTTATATCTCTAGAGTAGAGAGTAGAGTAGAGTAAGAACACAATTAATGTTAAAAACTATTTTCCTAATCCATAACTTCTATATTTGAATCTCAAAAGTGTTGTCTTAGCCCTTTTTCCTATTTGCTACATTCAAACCATAAAAGACTCTTAATCACAGGAAACAAACTAGGTTTGTTTGTTTGTTGTTTGTTGAGGGTTGAGGGAGGGGAGTTGGGTAGGGGGATGGGTTAACTGGGTGATGGACATTAAGGAGGGCACATGATGTAATGAGCACTGGGTATCATATAAGACTGATGAATCACTGACCTCTCTACCTCTGAAACTAATAATACATTATATGTTAATTAATTGAATTCAAATAAAAAATAAATAAAATATCCCATTATTTTTAATAGTGCAGGAATGTTAATTAACATAATCATAAGTTTCTCCAGCATGAGGCATGAAAGAGAACAGAAAATAGACACAATCCTGGTTTTCAGGCAATTTAATGTAAACATATGGCTGTTTTGGGCCAGTATCATATTTACTGTATCTTATTACTAATATTACCCATTCGCTGATTTAGGGGAAGTATAGATATCTCCCAAAAGCAGATGACAATCTACTGCAGAAAAGCTGTTTTATACTCAAGCAACCACGGGTAAAGTAGTAAATTCTCAAAAGTTAGAACAAGCCCCTTTGAACTCTACATAGTGCTCATTATCAATATCATAAATAAAACAATAAAAGCAAATGCTCCCTTTTGAAGAGTCTTAGCAACTAAAGAAAAGGGGTCTGTCATAATTGAGTTGCATAGAAAGCAAGTGGTAAGAGCAAATGGAAGAAGTCTCAAAAGTCAATCAGGATTTTGTTGAGATATAAAAATAAAGGAAAATGAGAGCTAGCAATGTTTTTTGAGAAAGTAGGATATTCAAAGGTATGAAAAACATTTTTAAAATCCACAAAAGGATTTTAAGACAGGAAGATTAACCCACAAGTTGTTGAATTATTTTGCTTAAGCATACACATGTTTAGAAACTTCACGAAATATATTCCTGATTAGCAACACTCAAGTTTCCAGCTGCCTTTACATTTGTTCACTTTGTCAAAGCCCTAATTCTATACCAAAGCCTTTTGTCCTACTCAAATGCCAGCTCAGCTCACCTTACTGGAAAGGCTCTTCTGGTTCTGTCAGCTGTGCCCATGATAAGCAGCTGGGAAGTATGGAAGAAACACTATTGACTGAAAAAGAGTATGGACATGGAGTTTTACCATTTGTTACTGAAGAGGTTATAAAAAAATGCATATCCAAAAAACGAAATTAAAAAGACTATTCATTGCTCCACACCTGCTCAGAAAAAGTTACAATCACCAATCCATGTAAAATAGCCACAGCTCAACTAAAAGGAAGTATTAATCCTTGTTTGAAATGTGTGTGTGTGTGTGGGGGGGGGGGGGGGGGGAGAATGCCAAAGCACAAAGGCAAAGGCAAAATCACTCCGAAGCAGGAAGAGAAATGTCCACTGATGTACTGGGGATAAACCAAAGGTCTCTGAGGGGTTTGTGTTTCCTTGATGCAGTACTTGAAACAAACAGCAAGCTCGGGGCACAGACATCAATCTGGAATGTAGGCAGAACTTTTCACAACTTCAAAGCATAAAAATGTGTTCTCAATTAGTATGTAATATATAAATGCCAAATGCAGACTGGCCCTCAAATATTTACCATCTTTAGCTGGAGATTTTCCCATCTTTAGCAATGTCGAATTGCCGGGCAGCATTACCACTGCTCCCATTATCTCCTCTGCCTGTCTGTGCCCACCACTCCAAGTCGTGTGGCTATGAGGAGGGACTTCTGAGTGAGCACAGTGAATTATATCCAACCAGGCACCAGTCTGGCCTATTTGCTGCTATTCGAAAGACAGAGAGCCAGGTTGGCTGCTTTTAAAAACCCCAGATAAGGGGGCATAATCAACAAGGCTAGCAAGAATTAAGCACACCTCTCTGCCCGCAGGGTACAGGGGCTGAGAACTGGCTCCCAAAAGAATGGAGATGCAGGTGAATTGTCAATGATGGAACCCAATAAACCACTCTGCCTGGTTATTTGAGACATAATACGCTGTACAAAATATGTACATTTCATCATGAAGCAAGGAAGGAGGCCAAGAGCATTAACACTGATAAAGCACCAATGCACTGGCCTAGATACAAGACATAAATGATCTCAATTAATGCAACTGAGGCCCAGAGAAGTTAAGTAACTTGCCTGGGTCACAAATGTAGTAAGTAAGTGCTAGGCCAGAATCTGAACTCTGATCTGCCTAACTACACAGAAAATGTTCTTTCTATCAAATCACAAAGCCTTTTATTATTTTTCTCATCATTATGCTGTCCCGAGATAGTTACGCTTCCACTCTAGGCATCTATAAAGGTGGCTGAAAACTTAAAAGGACCTAAGCATTTCCCGGACAGCCCAGCAGTACACATTGGGATGGAACAACTCCTTAAACTCTAAACACTAAAATGTTTCTATTTTTACCACTCTCAATGAAAATCTTTCTCAATTTGTATGACTGCCTTCTTAAACATAATACACCAACCACCACTAAACAGTAAGTGTGTTGCATCATCTCCATGGTATTGTACCATTTGGGATGAAAGACCACACTCATCTTAACAGATGGAAGGGACAGACCACCTAGTCAAACCCCGTGGCTACAGGATCTCCCTCATAAGATTCATCTAAGGTAGAGAGCTAAAGTGTTAAAAACATGAAAAGAAAGCCATTTATATGTGGTTCATTGGATCTAAAATTTATTTCAGCAGTTTTGGGGACACAAAGCAGTTTGGGGACAACATGCCACCTAAATTCAAAGTCACTCCACCAACACTTGAGTTTCATCCCAGCAAAAAGAAATAACGCCCACCACAGCCAAATTGGTCACCTGTCAATCTTAACATCTCTTAAACCCTGTAATCTCATGATTTCATATTCAACTGGACAACAGTAAAGCAACTGTTCATAAGGTTGTGTAGGGGCGGTGGTATTCTTTTACCCTTTGTGAATCTTTCCTCCCTGCCTAGACTCACAAAGCTATGTATACTTTTCAATACCACACTTGTTCTAAAAACTCTGTATCATTTGAAAGACTTTTTATCAAGAAAGATCAGAGATTCTTTGTTGTTTTAGCAAGAACAATATTCTAACAGTGTAAACCTGATCCCTATCTGGCAAATTTTTTAAGTGTCATTAAAGTAGTAGTTTTTCCTCAGAAATACTACTGACTTTAGCATCATTTTTTCATATTTTCTAAGTAAGATGATTGTATTACTTAAACCTGTCCCCAAAACCACTGGCATGTGTAAGAAATCGTTCTTATACATCATTAAGTACCAGATTAAAATAAGAAATGTTACAATAACACTGTTATGCTAGAGTCATCAAACTTTCCAGGCCTTCACCCACTCAAAACAGAGTCAAGATTTTACTTATGACTACAGCCAGCTGCTAGAGTGAAAAGAAAGCCAGCCAGCCACACCATCCACCAACCCCATCCTCTGCCTTTCACTATTCCCCCACCTCCCTAAGTTGAAGGTGCAGCTCCAAGCTGCCCAGAAGATCTTTAACCTAATGGGGAGGGGACCGCTTGTCAGCTACCTAGTCTCTTTGCTGACTATAGAGTAACTGTAGCACTATGCTTGAAACATGGAAAGAAAAAAAAATTCTAAACAGAAACAAAGTATAGGGTGTCTGAAATTTTTTTTAAAAATTAGGATAAACATATTTTTACACAGTATGTAAGCTATATTTTCAAATAATAGTCTCAATTAATAAGCACATTATTTTCCCTGTGTGTCCAGACTTTTTGGACACTCTACTTACTGTTCTTATTTCAGATTAAGAACCGTATCCATTGCTTTGAATTTAGAGAAACCTTCCCTGGAAAGGTGTTTGGAGGTTAAAGAAATTATACTGAGCATGTTATTTGAAAGTAAAACTAACATGCTATTTAAAAATAAGTCTATGTTTCCTGACTTTTTAGATACCCTCTATTTCAGTTCACTGCAAATTGGCTCTTTAATTTCCTAACTACCCACTCACCCACCCCAAACACCAAATTTCTTTCTACATGGAAGGCATCCTAACTTTAATGCTTTTGGTATACCACTTTTAGGAAACTGGGGGAAAAAAAAAAACTGCTAGAGAAAGAATTGTTGGTTCCATTAGAGTCCAGTTAATTTTGTCATGTTCTGCGGTGCAACTATAGGCAAGTACCTAATAATAAATAAAAACATATCTCAAGATTATCAATGTTGATGGGAGTATCAAAGGCAAGGGCAGTAAAGTACTCACATAACCCCTCTGCAAAAATATCAGAGAAGAGTTGAGGTGGAAAGGGATTATCTCTTTTGGCTCCAAAATACAGATGTGTATTCTGGCTATCTTATCACCAAATCACGGCTAACTCCATGTAGAGTGAGGGATAAGGTGCCTAAGAAAGCACACAGGACCAACCACCACCAGACACCCTTGTCTATCAAAAAACAAGATGGTACTTAGTCTTGGTTACATTCATCTGGAACAGACCAGCTTTTGGCCTGCATTCCAGTTCTCATTTTCCTAGCATATCTGTATCACTCTACTTTCTATCCCTCAACAAAGAATAAAAAGTTTAGCAGGTGGACCTTTACTAGCGTAACACATGTTAGTTACAACCAACTTCATCTGTTATATGGAGAAAGATATCTGCATTCCACTTCTCCATGAAAAGCCCTAGTAAATTTTACATTTGTTTTGAATGAATTGTATTACATTTATCTATGCAGTAAACTATATAATGCACGTTGATGGAGGGATCTACTCACTCCACACTGTAGGAATGCCTCAACTGCTAAAGAAAAACAGTCCTTCTCATGCCACTCATTTGACTATATGCAGTTCCAGCTGAACAACAGGGAAAAATATATTACTCTGCTGATCAAAGACATAATATACTGTATGTTGGTATTCTACAGCCAAGAGGCCACATGTCACAGACTAGAACAAAATAAACTACAACAACTGTCTGTTCACCGAGGCATGTGTGTGCCTTCCTCCATACTTTAAGATGAAGCCATAACATCCATCACAATGTTAGTTACTTTGAGCTCTTTGTCCAAGACGTATGTACCTTACCCTAAGTAAATTCAGTATCATACACAAAAGAGAACTTTGGAGATGATTTTCACTTTTAAAAAAGAATTGCAATGGTATTCTTTAAATATAAGTCCTGGAATGACTCATACCATAAGGAGCAGTAGGAGGATACGTATTTATGGACACATGAAAGAGTTTGTGCTCGCATTAACTATTCTAACCTAGGGACAGGTAATCACTGGCACAAAAACCAAAGGGAGCAAAACTCAATACTGAAGAAGACTTAATGGTTCAGTGCATAGAAATATAATCTCCCTGGGCGCCAGTCAACATTTTCCAATAAACAAATATTTCTTCAGTACCTACTATGTACCAGAAAATCCTACCCAGCTCAGCATTTCCTGCACTTCCACCCAAAACGGACTCCAGACCATATAGAGAGAATGCTGACCCTGATGCAATACACTCCATACCCTCAGTTTTGTCAAGATCTGAAGTCCCAAGAGCTGTGAATGGATACTACAGTACTAGTATGTTCAAAAACTAGATTTAAGCATGGTAAGAAAACCATCCTACAGATGCTAACTGTTAATAAGAACATTTCCTGGAGCTCTACTTTTACCAGAAGACTTGACTACTACTGGATGTCCAAATGCTGAGAATAATTTAAAACAGAACAAAATAGTTCAAGGCTATTTAAAATCATAAAGAATAAACAAAGTCATTTTCTCATCTTAAACATCATACTAAAGAGGCTCAACAGTTTTGTTTACTATCAGGTGTAACTTGACATTTGCATTGCTAATAGTCCTTTTTCAAAGTGTGCTCATACTCTTAATTCCTTTTGAATAGCAATAACTGGATCTCCTACCCGTCCTAGGACGAGGACATGCTAATAACATCAAGATGCAGCTAAGCATACTTTCATGTTTGGTCTATCACCAGAGCAGAAAATTTTTTGTAGGGGGACATTTATTTTCTTGAGTAGGCATTAATGGTATATAGGATGGTTCATACTGCTTTGTCCTAGTATTCACTTGATATTCGATAAGGGCAGGTCCAAATATAATCTATTCCTCCTTAAAGACATCCCCCACAAGGCAAACACCAATGGAAATGAAAAATCCCTAAAAGAGCTGTTTTTCAGATATGCTGTAGGGGAAAAAACAAAAAGGCTTCCATTTTTTGTGGTATCAAATTTTTTGTCTTCATACAGTTATAAACTCAAAACTAGTCGAAGGACCCTCTGGAAAAATGAAACTATAAAAAGCAATGGATTACTCAACCACAAGTAAATCCTTACAATTTTAAGATGACAGTGTACTTCTGTGTAGTCGTTTAGACAATAGAGATTTAAAAGAAAATAGAAGCAATAAAACACACTTCACAAATCCAGAAGATCATTCCCCAGATAGAAAAAGAATTCCCTTCATAAGGTCTAGCCCAAGAAACTCTAGTTTCTGACTTGATAAACTGAAGATACAGACTTAATGTTAACGTCCCAACTGTTCTATATCTACCTTTCTAAGTTTTATTTGATTTTTACTATGCCTTAAAACTGAAAAAAAATTTGAAATGGTGTGCTTGTCCCCCAGCCTCTCTCAAGGCAACTTAAGGTTTCTTGTGAATCTTTCCAAAGATGTTATATGCACATACATACAAGCAACATAAATGCTTATATATCTATTCTCCTCTCTATTCAAATGCAGCATAACACACACTATTTTACACCTTTTTTTTTCATTTAACAAATACCTAACATCACTCCATATCAATACTGTTTTCCTCATTCTTTTTTCCTCATTCTTTTTTACAACTGCACAATATTCCATTATCTGGATGGACCATAATTTACTTACCCAGTCTTCCATAATGAGCATTCAGGTTGTTTCCAGTGTTTTGCTACTGTAAACAACGCGTCAATACACTGTTTCACTTCAATTTAGCATTCTTCATTTCAATTCAGCATAAGCGAAATTCCTAGATACGGAACTTGGGTCAAAGAGGTATGTACATTTAAAATTCTAATGGATGCTGTCAAATTATCCTCAATAAATACTGTTCCAATTCATAACCCCACCAGCAATGTATGAGCATCTATCTCCATACCTATACTAACAATGTGTTAAATTTTTATTTTACCAATATGATGGGAGTTGTTTTAAAGTGGCATCTGATATAGTTTTAATTTGCATTTCTCATAAAATGAGCACCTTTAGATTTAGTGCCATTTGTATCTTATTTCTCCATACATAACCTTTGCTCGTTTTTCTACTGAATTGATGGTCTTTTTCTTACTGATGTATAGAAAAATTTTATGTATTAGGGAAGTTTGCCTCTAATCTTTGATGAGTGTAATGTTTTTTCAACTTCTCTTTTGACTCTGCTTGTGTTAGTTTTTGATATGCAGAAACATTCATTTTTTTAATAAAGTCTAACTTACAGATCTTTTTCTTTTATTGCCTAAGAGTTATACATCAAAGTTGGAAAAACCCTCTCCATTCTTAATTGTAAAAAATTTCTCTCCTATTTAGTTCTATTTCTTTTGTAACTTCGCTTTTTAAATTTATTTTTTTTTTAAGATTTTATTTATTTATTTGAGAGAGACAACACGCACATGAGCAAGGGGCAGGGGCAGAGGGAGAGGAAGAAGCAGGCTCTCTGCTGAGCAGGGAACTGGATGTGGGATTCAATCCCAGGACCCTGGGGTCATGACCCGAGCCCAAGGCAGATGCTTAACTGGCTGAGCCACCCAGGTGCCCCTGCTTTTTAAAATTTAAGTGTGATCCACTTAAAATTCATTCTGGTAGAAGTATGAATTACACATTCTACTTTATTTTTTTTCCAGTTGGCTCCCCAGTTATGCCAATACCATTTACTGAATAAATTTTATCACTGATTTGAGATGCCAATTTTATCATGTCCTGTGTTTTGGGGTCTCTTTCCAGTATTCCTACTTTACACAAGTGCCTTCATCACACAGCTTTAATTAATGTAGCTTAATAGTATCTTTTAATATCTTCTAGGGCTGGTTCTATCTCTCATTACTCTTCTTTTTTAGAATGTTCCTGGCTATTATTGTATGCATGTTTTTATATTAATTTTAGCATTAGTCTGTCAAGCCAAAAAAAATCCTCTTAGAATTTTTATTGGGGTACTTCTAATGTATAGACAAACTTGGGGAGCTTATTTACCTTTAAAAAACAACCCCAACACCTGGCAATTTTGTTCCACTGAGTACTACCAGTGTGATTCCAGACTTAGCTAGAGCATTCATATTTCATATTAGCATGTCCCCAATCACAAGATGATGTCTTCTTCATAAGTAATGGTGATATTTGGCATTAACCCTTCCCCCTACAGACACAAGGGTTGTATGGAAAATGTATGAATGCCAGAAGTACTGCTAAAAACGCATATTCACTGAGCTTATCCATAAAAAAACATAAATAGGAAATTATTCCATGGTCACCATATGTTTTCTTAAAATGGAAGCTAAAGACATAAGTATCCAGACCAGGTTCTAAGCAACCTTTTTTTCAAAACATATCACTCCTATCATAATGGTTTATTTTATGGACTGTTTCCTAATTTCCCATTCAAAGGACACTCTAAATTAGAAAATCATGTCCATTCTACCCCAGCATTCCTATGGAATTGTTACCACATGTACAGTGTCTTTTACCATCATGTAGTTAGAAGCAAAAGGAATGATGGATGTGAGCAAAACGTTGAGAGAAACAGTATTTTATATTAACATTTACAAATTGTAACACCCTAACATGCACTATCTCATTTGATATACATATGCACATGCCAAATACAAAAAAAATACGTAAAAATGAAGAACAATAATTTTATGAGTATTTTAAAACCATTTGTACTATATCCTGTAATTTTAATGCTACAAATCCTAGATATCAAAAGAGAAATATGTTCTCTCTGCCGAAAGGTGGGAGGAGCAAGATATGAGATTAAAGATGTATGAAGGGCCAGTTCACAAAGAGCTTTATAGACAACAGTAAGAAGTTTAGACTTTAGCCTTACAGGAATTTTAAATAGGGAAAGAACATGACGATGACCACTTTGTAAAATTATCTGCATACGGCATAGAGGATGGGTTAGCTGTAGTATGGCACAGGAAGATAGAGAGAAAGTTATTGCAATGAACCAGACCAATCATGGGTTGTACTTAGGGTAGTAGCTGCAGTGATGAAGAAAGGATCTGTGTTAGAGACACTGAGGAGTTAGAAATGGTAAGACACTGATGGCTTGAACTCAGCGGACAATGGTGCCTTTTAGAGAACTAGGGGACATATAGGTAAAGGCAGGTTTGGAAGGAAAATAGTAAGTTTGAGGCACAAGTGTGACAAGCAAGTAACGACTTCCAGTGAACAGACTACAGACTCCTGGAGCTCATAAGAATAAACGTTTCAAGCTGTTATGTGGAGTTTTGAGTAGGGAAGAGTAGCAAAAGAGCGCAGAAAAGTGGGTAGAAGGTGACCCAGCAAAGAGGGCTGTTAACCAGAGAGGCAAGAGAAAAACCACACGGGCTCGGATTTACCAAAGTCAAGTAAAGACTCTGTTACAAGAAAGAGCGGTCAGGTCAGCTTCGTTGGGTGTTGTTCAGCTGTCAAATAAGATAAAGAATGAGAAGGGCCCACTGGTATCCTTAAGAGCTATAGCTTCAGGCGAGTGATGGGGCAAAGACCAGAGTGCAAAGGATTGAAGAGTTAAGTAGGAGGTGAAGAAATGGAGTATTATCACTCTTTCAAGAAATTTGGATATGTAAAGAAAAAAACAAAGAAACACGTTACTGAGGGGAAGAATGAAGTGGGAAGGCTGAGTGTCAAAGGATAATTTCTTTTTAAAGATTTTATTTATTTATTCCAGTGGGGGGTAGGGGGGAGCAGAGGGACAGGGACAAGCAGACTCAGCGCTGAGTAGCTGAGTGCAGAGCAGAGGCGGAGCGGATCCCAGGACCCTGAGATCTTTACCTGAGCCAGAGGTTTAAATGACTGAGCCACCCAGGCACCCCAAAGGAGAATTTTTTTTTTAAGGTGAAAAAGTCTTCCCCATGTTTCAATGGTATTTATGCACAATAGTAGTAAGGAAAAAAGAATAATTCCTTCCTTTCAATAATGCCCCCAAATTAATATAGGAAACAAATTGAATTGCTGCTTCTGAGGATTGCCCTTCTGAGGATGGTCTGTCTTATTAAGGTAGTGAGAAATATCAGCCATCAGTAAATGGCATTTATTTGCTCCTAAAAATAAGCTCTAATGTATCAACAAAAAACATCAACAATAAATCTCTAAAAAAAAAAAAATCCAAAAATCTTTTATGCAGACATAAAAGAGTTTGTAAGAGAGGTCTGCTTACATTTAAATTATAGCAGAACTTTAGGATGTTCACATCACAACAGAAAACGGAATTCAAAGTTCCTATTCCTAATGTTCAACCAGTACTCAAAAATAATCACATGAAAGAAAATAATCTATAAATCCAATAGGTCAACTTCCTCTGATTCTTCCACAGATTACAGGTTTTACAGACGCCTTGAAATAAAAGGAAACTGATGATTTCATGAATGGTTTGGTTATTTACACCCCTTGAGGCTCATACACAGCACAACTAATGGTTTTGCCTTGAGGCAAGAGATTTGATATATTGCCCTCCTAATTGCTCCCTGGACACTACACAAGGCCACGTGTTTCTGAAGTACAGATTCCTATATAAAACCCACCTTTAGGGAAAAAAAAATCAAACATAAATATCTCACCAAATACTCCTGAACCACTATAATTGTTTATAATATCCAAAACTTAACAAATCACCATGCCAAACACTAGCTAATACACCTAATAAATTTTGGTTCTCTGACCAGGTTCTTTGTAAAATAAAAGTGATTTAGGGGAAGACATTAACAAACGTCTGAACATTTAGTTGTACTACCAATACAGTGCCACTTTTAAAATTTCAAATGTGAGAAATTTCATTCCTGGGGAATGTCTCTTATGCCTTCATAATAAGCACAGACACTCGGGAAAGTCACCCATTTTATAAGAGCTTAAAATATAAAATAAAACCTTGGTAAAGAGATAAAAGAATTTTTAAAAGGAGAGCAAAAATAGAACAGAGTATTGAACTTCTGGAAAGGTGAGAAATATTCTCTATATTTAGAAAAGAAATCACAATGTAAAATCATTTAAATTCCTAAAAATAAAAAAAAATCTTCCAAATGTCCAAAACTGGCAACTAAAATCCTGGCGAGATGACAGCACCTGCCCAACATTCCCCATTCCTGAGGGCAGATGCGAGGTCTGGACTGAGCCATCTGTCTCTAGAGCTCATGCTCTCCACCACTGTGCCCCTTTACCCAACCTTTACCAACAGGTGAAGAGGATAGGAATAAAATTAATGAAATAGGAAATGTGATGAATAAGCAAACACATGGGAAAATATTTAACTTCCCGAGTAACCAAAATTTTCACATTAAAACATCAGGTAACTTGTTTGGGGCAAACTTTTGATAACTTGCTAAACTGATAAAAATATAAAACCACGATAATAGCTAGAACTGATAACTGGTGTGTGAAACTGCAAGGGAATTCGGCAATATGCACAAAGAGCCATAAAAACATCTACATGCCCTTTGGTCCACAGTTTCTTCTTCTAAAAGTCTACTCTAAGGGGAAAAAAATTAAAATATGGACAGAGTAGAGGGGTGCTTACTGCATAGGCACAAAGATGCTTTTCTGACAATTAATCATAAAATAAAAACTTGGAAACAACTTTTGTGTCCAAAATAAGCAAATGGTAATATAAAATATGATAAGTCCACTGTTCATTATACATGGTCATTAAAAATAATTATAAAATGTATATAACAAGAAAAATGCTTTTCATATACTGTCAAACCAAAAAGAGCCGGATACAAAAATGTGCAGATGATAGAAACCCTTTTTTAATGCACAGGAAAATACAAAAAAAAAAAAAAAAAAACTGACTATGGTTGGTCAATGTGATGGTATGGAATTTTTTTTTCCCACTATCTTGCAAAAGTTCCAAAATGCAGTTTAATTACTTCTATTATTTTAATAAAGCTTTGAAAAATGGGTGGTTCATTGAACATTTGCAAATTTACAATATAAGAACAGAACTCGAAGTGTTCTTTGACATTCCTTCCCAAAAATGAAAAATAAAAGTGCAACAATAAAGATGCCCTCAGATACTTTGCTCTATTCGATCCAAGTTCCACTGTACAGATATTGCAAAAAACAGTTGATTGTGAGGGCCTTAGAAGTTATTTCGCTAGCTAATTTATTTTAAAAGCAGTCAGAAAGCCATTTGAATTTTAAGCTGGCATGTTTTATTATCTGACTTATGCTAGAGCCACCATGTTCTACTTTGGGTTTTTGTGGGGTTGGTTTTTTTGGGGGGCTGTTTTGTGTGTGTGTGTATGTGTGTAATATCTAACATCCTAAATACTTAGCAAAATCTTTGCTGGAAAAGAACTACTTATACTAAGAAAAAACTAACTTCATTAGATAAAAATCATATTTAACAATATTTTAAATCTTAATGTTTCCCCTTTACTAGACTGGCAGTTCCTGAGACCACAGGAATTTTATCTTAATTTAGCAGGGTGGTTGGTTCTTGCACAAGCATAAAGAGCTATGCCTGAGGAAGAAAAAAGCTAATGTCCCCTAAGTCAGGATAATCACAAACCAGAACTCAAGCACATATACATAGGCTGCCCAAATCCAAAGACACCTTTGTACAGTATTAAAACATTTCTGAAAGAGTTGGATGGGTTTAGATGAGTTTAGACCCAAAGGACTAACCCAAAAATTCTAGCCAAACCTCCATGTCACCTAAGCCTGACAGCAGGAAGACTCAATTCTAGCCAACCATAAATCAACACATTTATCAAAACAGACTTTGAGAATTGTTTCTTTTAGTTACTATATAACATGGTGGTTAATACAGAATGCTCATTTCTTAAGTTTAATCCAATGATGAAATTATTTCCCTTCTGCAATAGTAACTTAGGCTTTTACTTACCTATGCTCAAAGACATTTTGATGGATGTATGAGATAAATTCTTCAATAGGGAATGAGAGATTTAGCTCCCCAAGAACTGCCACATTTATTACTAAAATCACTGGGTCTTCGGGTCCTAGAACAATACAGGAATCTATACCAGTACCCAAGGAAGTGATGCTGTATCGCTAAAACCATCAACAAACATTTGTACAGCACTGTACAGCTTTAAAAAGGCAACATTCATATATTAAATATTATTGGATAACTAAAATGTATCTAGACCTTTCTTTATAGCACTCTCAAGGTGCTCCCTTCACACATCACATGCCACCTTATATTCCAACCAGCCTTTTAGGTTAAGCAAAGGCAAGTATTAGATGATAAAACTGAGGCTCAGAAAGCTTAAGTGATTTGCCAAAGTTCACAGCTATTAAATGGCAAAGTAGAAAGTACACTTTGGGGTGAAGGACACTCTTGCCTGCCTCTCCATGTCAGAGCTCCATCAGAGAGCTGACCGACTTGCATCTTGTGCAGGCAACGTGATCAAAGGGAAACTTGATGATGACATCCCAGATATACGTCCTTTTTTGGTAGACAGCCAGCAGTAAGAGTTGTTTCATCTATGGACACACATTAACAGAAAACCCACAGTTCTTTACCCAAAAGGCAAACTGATAATTAAAAAGGTAAGCCTCCTACTGAGCCAAAGCCCAGACTTTTTTTTTAAGGATTTATTTAAAAGTTCAGTAGCGAATACCATAAAAGAAAATCAAAGACAGATCTCTCAAGGGTTTTGTTTCCCCTTCTTTTCTAACATTTACATCAAGCAAAACAACATCTCAATATCTAAAATGGCAATGCCAATTATCCGAACTTATTTTGATAAATGGTGACCCCTTAGTAAGCATCAATACTCTTTAAATATTTCAAGTGCGTAAAATGTTTCTAGAATTTATTAAACCTCTATCTTCTTAAATACAAAGAATTGCTGGTGTGTCTGCTGTGAATCACTAGTAATTGTATTTTATATATAGTAGGTAACATGTTTTGAGCTCTTAACATGTGCTGTGCTCTGGGTTATTTACATACAAAGTTTCACTGAATCCTCACAACAACCCTATGATGTAAGTACAAACAACTTTAAAATCTACTGTAGTGTTTTATAAATATAGAAGCAGAGGCAAGGAATATTAGTTAACAAATCAGAAAGTAACAGAACTGAGATGTGAAACTAGAAAGTCCAACCACTACATTATACTGCCTCCCTAAGCTCTGCCTGTTCTCTTCTGGGGACTGGAGATTATGGGAAAGGCATGAACTCTGGAATCTGACTGCCTAGGTTCAAATCCTAGCCTCCATGCTTACTAATGAGTCTTGGAAAAGCTAGAGAAAACCTCTCACTTTTCTTGGCTACAAAATGAATGGAAGAGTTGATATAATAGTTCTTCCATCATGCCACTGTTATGAGGAGGGTATGTAAGACTTAGTAAACAGAACTAGCTCAAGTAGAGGACTCAAAAAGATCAGTAAGTAATAACACAGTGATCCCTCAAGGAATAGTGAGGTGTTTGGGGCTTTGGTCTGACACCAAATGGCTTCAAAATGCTTTTGCTGAGTTCTTGAAACTTTAAGGTTTTTTAAGGTTTTACTTTCTCAAGCTGGCACTCCTGGCTGCAAACATGCCTGTATGGGGCATCCCCTTCTCCCTTCCCCTCTTCTACCCCTCCTTCAAATACACTGTAAACTAGAAAGCTAAAGAGCCAGACTTTCTAAAATGATTTTTTTAAGATTTTATTTATTTTTTTTTTGAGAGAGAGAGCGTGCACATGCACGAGCGAGCAGGGGGAGGGGCAAAGGGAGAGGCAGAGAATCTCAAGCAGACTTCAGGCTGAGCATGGAGCCTAACGCAGGGCTCAATCACATGATCTGGAGATCATGACCCCAGATAAAACCAAGAGTTGGACACTCAAACAACTGAGCCATCCAGGGGCCCCTAAAATGATCTCTAAGTAAGAAAACCAGGTTGTAAAGGAGGATTCAGGGTCTCCTAATTAGTTAAGAGAAAACTTCACTGCTTTGTAACATCTAGTTTTGACTTTTTAGAGTTCTTTGTTTGCTCATTCAGCTTCTTTGTGATTTTCAAGAGTGTAAGAATACTGTATGTTTTAGACTTACAGATGAGCAGGGTCTTCTTGCCAGAGCACAGGAGGATGTGACTCTGCTACTGGTACATCAGATCAGATACACCAGACAGTGAGGGAAGGCTGCTGCAAGGCTAGTACACTGCAGTGCCCAGGACAGCCCACAACGGCACAAACAACCCTTTTCCTTTGGCTTACTAAGGGCGAGGGGAGCTTAAAGGTGACAGCTAATATGGCTTGCGGTCTGAGGTCCTGTACTGGACAGGAACTAAGTAACCTCAAAGACATCCTCATTTTAGACACGTCTGCCTGGGGGGACTGCCAGACATGGTGGCTTGACAGAACAACTTTTCTCCATACTACCCCAACCCCGTGCTGTGTGCACATGGTCTCTAGTAAGGCAGCAGAGAGAAACGGCTCCAACTTTTAGTGATGGGCCCAGTAGACAAACTTAAGTACCAAAAACCACTAAGTGTCAGAAGAGAATATAATCACACTGTTTACTGTGCAACCACCTTCACTGGATTAAAATAAAAACACACAAGGGAGGGGTGAAATGGAGGTGATCATACAAAATGTATTTCAGATACCTCAAAAATAGAAGCTGTCAAATTCAAAACAAAGTTTAAAATATTCCACTTTTATTACAGCAACTATATCAAGCACTGCTGTATTTCTGTGTCATACCACTATAACTGCCATTTCACAAAATTCAGCAAGTCATTCATTCCCTACCCAAGAAGCTGGTCTAGGAACAGAAACAAATGTCTGTTTTTAACTTCCAAACCCTTCTTATTACCTATGTTTATGAACAGGATGTTCCACATTGGAATCTTTTAAAATAATCAAGCTCCAGGGACACCTGGGTGGCTCAGTCGGTTAGGCATCCAACTCTTTAATTTCGGCTCCAGTCCAAGTCTCAGGGTCGTGAGATTCAGGCCCGCTATTAAAATAATGTAAAAGCCATTCTTAGTTTGCAAGCTATATAAAAACTGGTGGCAGGTCAGATTTGCAAATGGACCATCATTTTCATATCTTTGACACAGGTTACCCTAATATTTAAATATGAAAATGCAAAAAACCCCACCCACTGCAATTTTGAGATTAGGTTCCCTTCAAATCTGGAGGCAGTTGTGGGATAGTCCAAAGGTTAAACAATGTGCTATTGTGCTTTTGATTTAGAAAATAAGCTTTTCAGACTATTTAAAAAATACTGGCTTCTAAAGTTAATACTAAAATGTTAAATAAGAGTGTGTCTTTGTAATAACCTTCAAACATATTTGAGCTTCCCTCAGGAATGACTTATACTTCTGCAGTGTTCATATTATTAGCACAGTATTTTTAGGTCTATCATAGCACAGCTAGGGTCCCCCCCACCAAATCCCTGCATAATCCCCACAGGTCAACTAACCAACCATTAAGTCACTGTGCCAACTGTAAATTTCTTGAGCATGATACAAGCTATTTCCTAAAGCCTCATTAGAATAAATGCTGGGTCTAACACATGAGAACACTCTTGGATCAGAGAGAAGGATTTTGAGAACATTGGATTAGTCAACCTTCTATGAGCTTAGCAGAAGCGTGCAAGGTAAGTACCTATAAAATCTTATTATAGGGAGTTCTGTTTCAGATATATTCAAAACAGGTACTATATAATCCCTCAGTTTCCACATGTCAGTAGGTGACGGAGAGTATCCTTACCAATTCTAACTAATAAACAATTCTGAATAACCAAATCAGAATAGCTCTGATTCCATACTGACTCTCTTAAAGAATTTATGTGGTCACTCTTATATGGGATAACTTCTAAACCGGTGTTGTTGCCTCTAATGAACCTTTTCCATTTGGTTGGCCTCAGTGGACTTGGATCAACCACCTTCCCTGTGTGCAGTACCCTCTGTGGAGTGGGGGGAAAAGGGTGCAGTCAAAATTAGAGGAAATAAGCTTCCCCATTTTAGCAACTTTGTTCAAGCAGATGTCAGAGGGCTGCTAAGTGGACAGGTGGTAAAGAAAACAGAGCTCTATGGGGCGCCTGGGTGGCTCAGTAGGTTAAGTTCCTGACTCTTGATTTTGGTTCAGGGGGTGATCTCAGGGCTGAGAGATGGAGCCCGGCATTGGGGCTCCGAGCTGGGCATGAAGCCTGCTTAAGATTCTCTCTCTCTCCCTCTCCCCTGCCCCTCCCCCCCAACCCTGCTCACCTATGCGTTCTCTGTCTCCCTCTCTATAAAAAGAACAAAGAAACAAAAAAACAACAGAGCTCTTCATCACGAACCACAGGGGAAAAGAGACAAACTGAAACCAGAGTGACTTAGTTCAGGTATCTGAAAGTGGGTGATTCACTCAGAACAAACATATTTTGCTCTGGGATACCAAAATCTCTTAATTAAGCATTTGAAGGAAAAATATATATGGGCCCGACATTTATTTTGGACCTGGAAATTCTGCTGGTTTCATTTCATAACTTTTAAAAATCACTAGTAACTCCATTTATCCAGATCTTGCTCAGAAAGGGATGGGGAAAAATACAGTTTCCTAGGAGGGTCATCCAGCTAGTGGTTGTATTATCAGTGACCTCAATAAGAGCAGACAGTCCAAGAATTTTGGGTTCCTGAAATAGGGAAAAGCTGTTCAAGATTTCTTTCATAATTGTTTACTGCATTCTAAATATTTATGGTCTCCAAATATGTGGACAGACTTCCCACAACCTGAAATATCTCTAACACATCTAGTGGCTCAAGAACAGTGTTTTTCAAATAATAGGTCACAATCCATTAGTAGAGTAGAGACCAGTATTGTGGGTCACAAAGAACATCTTCAATGAAATGAAACAATACTTTTGAAAACATCAGCAACTATATCATCTTTTAAAGGTAATTACTGTCTTTGTGAATCTTTTGTTCCTATTTTTTTTATAGTAATATATGTGTGTGCACAGCTGTGGTGTAGTGGCAGTCTTAAAATGGCTTGATATACCTGCCAAATCTAATAGAAACAAGAGGTAAATAAGCAAGCAGGACAGCAGTCAAACCTGGAAAAAAACTGGGGGGCTATCATCACTTGGTGGTACAGAAGTCTTAGGAAGGGGATGACTGGCATCATCTAGGAAAAGGGCATGAAGTAGGTGAAAATACCCAGCCTCAAACCCTGGGGGAACCAACAGTTAGAGGTTGCCTAAAGGAAGAACCACGTAAATCACAGGAAGGAGTGACCAGGAAGCTGAGGGTCCCCCTGCAGGCTTCCTCTAAAGCAGGGAAAACCAGTAAAACTAAAAGTTAAAGAAGAGGTATAAACCTTCCAGTTCCCCATTTTTACAGAATAAAATGTGAATGAGGAAGGGTTGGAGGATATTTATGAGTAAGGAAGGTAAAATAGATTTTACAGAACCTGGAAATATACTTACTCTAATGATATATACGTATCTAGGAATACTTAGCTGAGTATTTTGTGGTGTGTACTACATACATCAAAAGAGGATGTAGGTATCCAGTTAAACCATCTATTTGCATGTCTGGAGACAAGACATGGGCGCAATCACATAAGTTAATCATTTTAGGGTTGTCCACTGACTTTATATAAAGATATCAAACCACACTGCAGTGAATTCTATCTTTAAAATATATTTTTCACTACCTTCTTGCAAATTTCAGACTAAATTCCTTCCCAAGAAAGGGATTCATAATAATCTTGGAAGCACATGCTCTCAACAGAAAGTATAATGGAGTAACAGGATTGCCCTTTGTTTAGAATGGAGTTGTTCCAAAGCTATTACTCTGAGCCCCTGTCAATAAAAGCCACAGACTCTAATGTTCTAGGCAGCAGCCTCATTTGGAGGCAATAGGGTTCTCTTGCAACTTATATGAAGATCTACCATCATGACTACTTTAAATGCCTTTGCTCTACTTCACAACTTCTACAAATAACACGTTAGTACTCTTGGTCTTAATAATAACAGGATGTTTCCTAGAGTGGGATGGCAACTTCCTTTCTCAATATTAGGAGCAACTACTGCTCAGGACAACCAGTGTGTGACAGAATCAGAACGATGGTACTGAAATGGGCCTTAAAAATTATGTTGCCCAGTTCCTTCATTTAACAGATAAGAAAGTTGGGGCTTCTCCCAGGTGGTCTAGAGGAAAAAACATGGCTATCAGAGCAAGTCAGATGAGGACTTAAACCCCAGTTCTATTACTGGTTCATCACAAAAAGTCAGTTTCTTCATCTGTAAAATAAGGGTAACAACCAATTTCACACAGGAGAATTTAAATGAACAATGCTTTTGAAGCACTTAGTTGGGGCTGACACATGGTAGGTACTGAGAGTGAGTCTGTCTCCTTCACTCACCCTACTCTAGTCCTCCTTGCTCAGGGCAGAGCACAAATTTGAGAGCCTGTTCTGACGTGTCTGTGACTTCACAACACACAAAGGAAAAAAAAGGTCACAAGAATTTTTTTTAAGATTTTATTAATTTGGGGCACCTGGGTGGCTCAGTCATTAAGCACCTGCCTTCGGCTCAGGTCATGATCTCAGGGTCCTGGGATCAAGCCCTGCATCGGGCTCCCTGCTCTGCAGGAAGCCTGCTTCTCCTCTCCCACTCCCCCTACTGGTGTTTCCTCTCTTGCTGTGTCTCTCTCCGTCAAATAAATAAATAAAAATCTTTAAAAAAAAAAAAAAGATTTTATTAATTTATTTCACAGAGAGAGAGCATGCACACATGAGCAGGGGAGAGGAGCAAGGGGAGAGGGAGAAGCAGGCTCCCTGCTGAGCAAGAAGCCCAATGTGGTACTTGATCCCAGGGCCTGGGATCATGACCTGAGCCAAAGGCAGACACTTAACCAACTGAGCCACCCAGGCACCCAGGCCACAAAAATTGTATACTTGAGGTTTTCATTGGTCCTGATTTAAATATAAAATTAACAGTAAGTAGCTTCCTATAAATACACTGAAATCCAAACTCAAGGCAAGATATGGCAATGGTTTAAGGAACGGGAAGAGAAAGAAGTAAACCAAAGTGAGATAAGGGGAAAATGAAGCAAGCCAGCATTGCAGAAATCAAGGTTGGAACTCCATATAAATGGGTATCCGTATCAAAAGCCAGAAATAGATTAAAGAGAAATAGAAACTGAAATGGCCCATTATATTGGCTATAAAATCAACAGTGACCAAGAAGACAGAGGTTCCAGAGGTTGAGGTGAAAAACTAAGGCCAGTAAGAGATATCAAAAGAAAAATAAGTGCAGGATAAGCAAAATCAATGGAAACAGCTGCTCACTTGAAGTGCTCAGCAACAAGGAGAAAAAGCAAATAACAACCATGTGTGGAGGCAAGATCAAAGTGCAGAGGCTAAGAGCACACACTCTAAAACCAGACTAACCTAGATTCACATCTCAACTCCACCAAGTCATGCCTGTGTGACCTTCTCTGTGACTTGGTCTCCATACCTGTTACATAAGGATAAACATAGTACCCACTGTGCTGGTTCTTTTTCTGTTGGTTCTCATCTCTTCTCTATATTACAAGGAGCTAGAAATCTATAAACTGCATTTTCCAAACTCTCTTGCCAATTAGCTTCCTGTGGCAGGAGACGGCAAGGTGAAAGAAAGAAACAGGGACAGGAGACGGCAAGGTGAAAGAAAGAAAACGTCTTTGTTTCCTGTTCCTGGTGGCACCTCCAAAAGCAGCCACAGACAACCAGAGGCTCCAGCAGGATCTGTGGTGGTTCCAAAGCAGCAGAACCAATGAAGATCTCCAGCAAATATGTAGAGCATACAGTTCATGCAGCAGCGGGCTGAAAGCTGGGTAACATCCCCTTCTCCTTTCTGCTCCCTCAACATTCATCTACACACATACACACTCTCCCTCTCTCTCCTTTTGCTCCAACATCCACCCCTCCAACACATACCTTTTTCTCTTTGTCCCTCCAGTCCTTCCAATACCATTGTAACCAACTCCCTGCATTAATCCTTCTGTGCTTAAAACATCCCCTGCTTTTTATTTTCCTGATTGGACATTAACTGATAACACCTACTTTTTATGGCTGTCATGAGAATAAAATGACTCTTAAAATGTACTTAGATCAGAACCTGGCACTTTATAAATGTTAACAATTGTTTCTCTGCAAGCCTCTTAAAATCCCCATGTCTAAAAATCAAGATCCTTGTCCCCCATAAAGACTAATTCTGAAAATAGACCCAATCATCCTTTCCTTCATCCAGGCTCTAAATCTGAGTCACCTTTCTTCATATCAATAAGCAAAATTTGTAGGTTCCCACTTCAAGGAGCACTCCCAATCTCCATTCACCAAGAGCAAGCCCTTATTATTCCTTAACTAGGCTGGATCAATGCCTTTCCCTCCCCAGGGATGTATCAGCTTACAGGCTCCAGTTCATTCTACTCTGCCCTAGGTGGATTTTCCTGAAAGGAAGAGGGGAGGTGTCTGATCATGTCACTACCAGTGTTGCCCAAGGTCATGAGCTCATTCAATCATATAAAGGCCTTCATGAAGCCAACTCCTGCCTACTTTCATAACAGTAGTTCCCACTATACTGCTTTCTATTTGTATCCCCAAATCTTACACTCCAACCACATCAGAAATCCTTGGCATTCCCCAAACTCCTTCCACCCTTTGCTCCCACTCTACCTTTGCACAAGATAATTCCTCCTATAGAATGCCTTCCATGCCCCTCTATAGATCCTTTGCTAGATCCCTTCTACCTCAAACAGAGCTAACCTCCATTCTTCCAAGTATCTCACCAAATACTATTATACCCTAACACTATATGCTTGCGTTATAACTTGCAAGTATTGAGCTCCTCAAGAGACTAGACTCATCACCTAGCTGAATGCCCTCCATACAGTGGGACTTCCCAATATGACCACTGAAAGTTGTCACCTCTTGGGGCAGCTAGCTGGGGCTACCAGCCCAGTGGCAGCTTTTCTATAGTTTAAAACCTCCTACTTCAGTGTATTGTACAAAATATTATTTTCTGTGTGTTCTGAGGTAAAAGAGGTTGGAAGCACTCTACTCTATAAGCATCCCGCTCAGCACCTTTCACACAAAACAACAGCGCTGGTCTTTCACCAGACCTCATGAAATACAACTCCTTCCAATTCCAATTTTGAACTGGCAGCATTCTCTATTATTAAAACATACAAGTAAAATAAAAACTATACCAATTCCTCATTTATCTACAACTTTTTTATTTTTGAAATGGGAACACAAGAAAGTCAGTGAAGAAAGCACATATCTTTCAAATATAAGAAAAATAGATATTCCAGACTCATTTGCATTCAGAAATATTAGATTTTATTTTGGACCATTAAACACATAATTGAATTCTAAGACAGTCAACTGGAATACAGAACATGGTCCCCATCAAGGGGCGAAATTGTAGTTAGCTTCTTAGCTTCCATTTGTTATAAACAGTATAAAACAATACTGTTTCAAATATTAGCAGTTAAATACTGCTCTCTGGGGAAAAAAAAAACATGTTCATTTAAAAGGATAAGGAAATGCATGATTTTTGCAGGGATTCTGACAGGATCTTCAGGATCCTTTCAAGGGCTTAAAAGTTTCAAGACACTATTTCTAACTTTACTTTGAAAATCTAAAACTTGCATTTCCCTTGTTACAGCTCTATCATTATAATTACCCTTCTCCTATCAACCACAGTTTAATCAAAACTGAAACAACAAAAGAGAGAAGGAGAAGAGAGGAGACAGGAAACTAAGGGAGAGAAACGCAAATACTGGAGGCAAAGAGGACATACAAAAAGGTAGAACTAAACTCTAAGAAAAAAATGAGAAGGAGAATTATGAAAAGAAAAACATCCAGGATATTCCAGAAAAACTGTCAGAGAAACTGAGGAAACAAATTTGCCACATTTGCCACATAACAGCACTAACAACCAGCTCTGTAACTCCTCAATAGGAAGAGGATTAAAATAGGTCCTGGAGTAGGCAGAAAATAAGAAGTTTTTCAAAGGTATACAGTCATGTTTCCCACACTCACACATGCTGGTCCCCTGGAAAGACTTCTCTGGCCAACAGTGAAATTATAAAAGGACATGTTCGTTTTCATAAAGCTAAATTTATCCCATTAAGAAGATTGTCCTCTATTTTGAGATTACTCTTTGGTATTAAAATGACTTAAAATTTTTAAAATTATATCAAAATCTTGTTTTGTTTTTTTAAAGATTTTATTTATTTATTTATTTGCTAGAGAGAGAGTGAGAGTACAAGCACGGGGAGTGGCAGGCAGACGGAGAAGCAGGCTCCCCGCTGAGCAAGGAGCCCGATATGGGACTCGATCCCAGGACCCTGGAATCATGACCCAAGCCTAAAGCAGCCGCTTAACCGACTGAGCCAACCAGGCGTCCCTCTTGTTTTGTTTTAAAGTGTAAATACTAAACGTGCCAGTCCTGGGCCTATTCCCACAGATCTTTTCTTTGACAGCTCCTTATCTCAGGAGAGTTGATCACTGCAAACATCATTTCTCAGGCTCCCAGGTCACCTGGATTTTCTCTGGGTTCAATCTATGGGAAGCACTCGTGGAGAACTGACAGGTGGGAGGAAGGGAGGAGCCAGGATACCTCTCCCTCTCCTTCTCCACTTCGGACAGTGTCCCCAGCAATGGCTGCATTTCTTCTATGGCTGCGGCTCCTACCACGAGATTCCAACCTCAGAACAGCTCTGGCCCCTAAAGCTCCCATACACGTACCAAAGGTCGTACTCTTCTCTTCCTCCTGCTGCTCATCTCTGGGTTGCCTCACCATTCTATTTTGCTGTCTCAGCTCTTCTGTCACAACCAGGAGGTTGTATAACCAATCTCCTGCACTAAATTCCTATTTTAAAAGCCTAGAGTGGTTTCCCTTTTCTTGGCTAGACCCTAACCAGTATATTAAGCCAGTGCTTTCTACCTGTATAAAAATCACCTGGAAGGGCGCCTGGGTGGCTCAGTCAGTTAAGCGTCTGCCTTCAGCTCACGTCATGATCTCAGGGTCCTGGGATGGAGCCCCGCATGGAGTTTGCTTCTTCCTCTGCCCCGCCCCCTGCTCATGTTTGCACTCTCTCTCTCTCTGAAATAAATAAAATATTTTTTAAAATAAAAGAAAAATCACCTGGAGGGCTTATTAAAACCCAGGCTCTGGGCCCCACCTTCAGAGTTTCCCAGTCAGAATATCTGGACTGGAACAGAAGAATGTGCATTTCCAAGAAATTTCCAGAAGATGCTGATGCTACTAAATCAGGGACCACACTATGAAAACTACTACGAAACAAAGAATTGGCCAATGTTGGTCTGTCCCCCCTCCTTTTTTTCCATTGGACAATAAAATCCAAAAAAACACTGTGAAACTCTAGGAAACACCACCCTTCTGTCTTCATATGAAAAAAAAAAAAAAAAAATCAAACCTTTAAGACAGTTTCCTTACATTATTACAAAGGCCAATAGGTTTCTAAGGAATGATTTTTGAAAGTAAATATTAACTTTAGCTCTCAATGTATACCTTACCTAGAAATAAAATCTCAATTTTAAATATCATAACCAATCCACTGAGCTCTTCTAAGAAGATAAAATGGATTGGAAATAAGTTAGCCAATGAAGTTTCAAACCTGGCCAATATCAGTTGGCAAAGGGTTCTTCTACCTTAGAAATTTAAGATTGAAAAACAGTCCTAAATCCGTAAAGGGCAATTCAAGAACACGGTCTTGGAACGATGGTTTAAGAATCACTACAAGATATTTAGATTTCTGTTGGCAAAAAGTTAAAATCAAGTATGTAACCAAATCACAGCTGAAAAGTATACCTAAACAAAATGAACTTACGAGACCACAGGGTCTAGAAACCAGGACTCAGAGAAAAATGTGAGCCACGCATATATTTTAGATCTTCTAGTAGCCACATTTAAAAAGGTAAAAATAAAGATGAAATTAAATTTAATTAATATATTTCATTTAATTCAAAATACCCATAATAACATCATCTTAACAAATTACTAATGATATATTTTACATGCTTTTTATTGCATTAGGTCTTATCTCTGGTCCATGCATTGCACTTCCAGCACACCTTGATTCATTCCACATGTAGTCACATGTGGCTAGCGGCTACCACAGCAGACAGCACACAAATACAAACAAACTGAAATTCCCATCTCTCACTGAGTACACTGATATTTGATACAGTGGCTGTGTTCTAATACACTGATGTTAGCACAGCAGTCATGTCCTACTGTTCTGTTTTCATAAACTACTTGTAAATTATATTTTTAAGAATTTAAAGCTTTAAATGTTTGTATTGTTCTCACTCAGTTTCAAAACTAAGCAAACATTTGGCCCCTGCCAAATAAAAATATTTTTTTCAATATTGTATTAAAAAAAAAAAAAAAAGCTTCCCAAGAGAATCACCTTGTAAACAGGTAAGCTACCATCAACTGCTATTTTACTTGGAGTCCCAAAGCCAGTGGTATCTCAACTTGCCTTTCTCTAGCCCAAGGGAAGACCTAGCAGCCACTATGGGCCTGCACCGGTCCCCACGCTAGGGAAATTTTCATCTCCTAGGCTTGTGAACAGAGAGCTAAGTCATAACTACCAACCAAATCCCCAAACTGAAGTATCTGGTCCTTTGTGGGGTGGGGGTGGGGGGGTGGGATATGACAATGATGTAACCTGATCACATTACACTATTCAGTAGCAGCACAGTTAACTCAATGGGACTAGCAGAATTGTCATAAATATACATCAGGCATATTTTTAATGTGATTAAAATATTATTTCAACACTAAATTAAAACTAGAAAAGAAAAATCAGCTTAAGGTACTACCTTTAATTATTCATGATCTATAGAAAGAGACCAGACAGATAACCTGTATACAAAATGAAAAATTTAAGTAGACTATAAGAGTTTTTATTTTCAATAGGAAGCCACAGTACAACATTTATTGCCTTTAATTAATACATCTGATGATCAAAATAGAGTCCAACAATGCAGTATATAAGAAGTCACTGAGTACACAGCAGACTATAAATTATAAACAGGGTGTTTTGAGGAAATCTCTACATTACCCTTAATATTTGAAATCCAGGGTTTGAGACTGATTTACTCTATAGTCCGGTGAGGTATGATTTTGTTGGGAAGGACTGAAACAGTGCCTCTAACACCAAACCACCTCTGAGTCTCTCAAAAATAATGGACTGTTCCTTCACTTTTCACAAGTGAGTTTTCTTTTGCACATAAAACTCTTGCCGTAAGCATAAATGTACTCATGTGTATGTACAACAGTAGTGAGATAATTACATACCTTTGGGGCTTAAATACATCTGGTGTCACATCACACCTTAAGCATATAGTTATTTCATTTTGAACCATTCACTCTGGAGAGTAATTACTCATCCCATAACTTGGTCATAAAAAGCAGAGCTTATTCAGTATTTCAGCAATTATATAGCATAGGTGGATTTTTATATGGTACTTTTGTAAATCAGATAATCAAAACATATACCTTAAAAAGTGAAAGTGCTAGAATTATGACAAGTTATATAGACATACTAAGCCTTTAACGTGAGACAAGTCTGCAAAGAAATCTGCAGTCGCTACAGACAGACCCAGCTATGGAAGGGAAGCTGAACCCATATGCAGGGTTCACTAATTTGAGGAGAAGGTATGGTGGCAACAGGAATGAGGTCACAAGAAGGCAAATCAAACAATCCAGGTTTTATGAGGAAGGACAGTGTCCTATTTACTATCTTACATTAGCCAGTCAGGTTGCACCTTTACATTGCCTACTCCCAACTGAAAAATAAAGGTAAAAAGAAAGAAAGACAGAAAGAGAGAGAGAGAGAGGGAGGGAGGGAGGGGGAGAGAGGGAGAAGAGAGAGAGGAAGGAAGGAAGGAAGGAAGGAAGGAAAACAGACAGAAAGGTCAGTTTCAACATTTCAGACTAGTGGATTCAACAGCCTCTACAAATGTCCCTTTATAGAGTCTCATGGTTACACACAGAAGGGAATAAGGAAAAGGAAGAGACCCTGGTGTTGCCTAGAAAGACACATCCAATCTTTCCTTCTCTGGGAACAGAGGAGTTTCCCCAAACAAAAGAGGAAAAGGAAATGTTAAGGCTTGCTCTAAGAGTTAGACAAATGTGTCCAGAGCACTGCAGCAAACTACTCCATCTCTCCATCAGTAGGACTGCTAATACAACCCACCAGCACCCGGAGCTGCCTTCCAGGAACAGTGTGTGTGCACCTCAGAAGCTTCAAACAGCTTCAGTTATACTGATCTCCTCTCTGAAGTATCTCCTACATACACTGCCCTTAAGTCTCCCACTAAAATCAAGGAACCGATAAAAGAGAAAATGGTAATTGTTTCAAGCCAAACTATTAATGTCATCAAATGTTGTGAATGAAACTCTTCTTTAAAAAGCTCAGCAAAGGGGCGCCTGGGTGACTCAGTCGTTAAGCGTCTGCCTTCGGCTCAGGTCATGATCCCAGGGTCCTGGGATCAAGCCCCGCATCGGGCTCCCTGCTCCCCGGGAAGCCTGCTTCTCCCTCTCCCACTCCCCCTTTGCCAGATTTCTCTGAGCCACGATGACTTAAAATTAACGCATTAACCAGGCAGAAGGAGGATTCCAACTAGAAAATAAGAACATGGGCAGAGGCGGCTAGCAGGGCAGCTTGGAGGCAACTGAAGAGCAAGGGAGAAAGATGTGCAAGAGGCAGATGAGGATCCAGGCCAGACATGCTAGGCCTTGCACACCCATGAACAACTTTAAGTCCTCTGAGCAAAGGGAGGCCACTGAAGGTTCTGCACAAGAAGCCTACAGGCACCATCATTCTGGCTGCAATACAGATTTTAAGAGCTGATGCATGCCTGTCCAAAGTTTACAGGCTGATTATAACACTCTTAAAAATACATGAAGTCCACTCTCACGCATGTGTACACACACACAGAAAAAAAGCATATTCTATGAAATAAAAAACCTCTGTGGTACATATCAAAAGTGCAGAAAGGCCATTAACAGGCCTTTCACTGGATAGCTAGAAAAGATAGTGGGGTAGATAGGTCACATCAGCACAGTTTTCAAGGGCAAGACTTATGAGACACCTAAAAATAGAATTGAGGGGGAAAAAAGCAACCCAAAATGTCAGATGATAGTAAGCTCTTAAATTTTCACTTGAAACTATTTTTCTCGACACTTTATTTGTAAACGTTTAAATAAGAAGAAAAAGGTTATTCAACTCTTTTTATTGATTCAAGTTGCCAAAAGAAGGGACGGTAGATCTCAGCATATAGACATATCACCTGAGAAATTCAGAAGTGTATCTGAAACTGAGTGCTTTGTAACTTCTTCCATTCTCTGCTTGCCCATGGTAAGTAAATATTCATGGAAGCCTAGAAACTAAACCCCAAGTCACCAGCCTAATCCATAAACTGTCCATTCTATTCATGAATATCATTGAATTGATATTTATACATGCCTCTTTCCACTTTCAGAAGAATAATTCTAGAGTTCCAAGTAAAGACAAAACTCATCAATCATTAGGGTCAAAAACAAGGGAGGCATTAAGATATCAAGGCCATGGCATACTTTGTTCAATAATATATATAATGTTTAGTTGTACTAGATCAGGCAACATTTACTATCATAATAAAATATTAATAGAGACTAATCTGTAGATGGTGAAACTTAATGCTTTAATGGTAATGAAACAATTTTTTGAAACAATATTTCCCTTATTTGATTACAAAATCAATACATGATGATTGCAGGGTTTTGGGGAAATACAAAAAACTAGAAGAAAATAATGGAGAAAATTAGGTAAATTGGAGAAATTAGGTAAATAATGGAGAAAATTAGGTAAAAGGGGAACTCTGCATAACAATGTATTTTCCTCCTGTGTAATTATTTAGAATTCAAGTACTTTCATGTATTCATTCCCATGTGGGTCTCTTAACAGCTTCATGATAGAGATGACAGAGGTATAATTATTCACATTTTATAAGGAGTCAAGGAAGCCCAGAGCCAGTAAGTGATCTGCCTAAGGGTACACAAGTAGTAAGACAAGAGCCAGCAACGAGGACTCTAGTCTCCTGATGGGTCAGACATGCTCTCCAAGCTCATGGTCATGTGATTAACAAATGATACACTCATAGAAGCGGCCAACTGCCAGTACATAAAATGAGCAGTACCTGTGAACATCAATCTAAGGTAAGAAAATGTGCAAAGAGAATTGTATCGTTAATAGAAACATGCTAAAATGCTATGACATCAAATAAGAACAGGAAAATTTACGTATCTTTAAATTGTCCCCCCCCCAAAAAAGCATGGTGGGGGGGGGAGGGCCCAAGCAGGTGGCCGAGGGGAGAGACCCATCAAACCCACAGAGTTTGAGAATCTCTTAATTAACTGTTTCCTTTTGATGTGAGTAAGAACCCAGACAGAAATCATATATTTTTTATCTGAAAGAGATTGAGTGGAGTAGCTGATGAAGACAGAGATGAGACAAAAGTTTCCTTTCAGTCCCAAACAACTCCTTCTCAAACAATCTTCCTTTCTCCCCTCTCTCCCTACACACACACTGGAGCGTGCATGTGCAAACACGTAGAGTATAATTTTAAAATGATTTATTAATTGCCCCCCCTTTGTGAAAAACAAGATATACATATGACTATAGTAACTACAGACTTTATAATCTGAACTGGAACACTTACAAGAGCGAAAGAGGGGACTGTTGATAATTATGTCAGGAAATGAGGCATAAACTAAGACTGACTAGACAAATGGGAACACATGGTCACCCAACATCTGGATAACCCATCCCTCCCTCATGAACCAAGCATTAGTTCAAATTATTGTTCAAAACACTGTTTGGTTATCCCATTTTAGGCAAAACTGAGTCTGAAGCGAATTCTACCTCAAGAGAAAGTCATCAGCATTTTGTAGACCAGTTTAATAAGCCATTCCTATTAATTAGCCAATGTCTTTTCGTAAGATGTCAGATCTTGCGGGATGTTTTGAAGTTATATGTGCTGTGCGAGTCATCTGGAAAAAAGGTTAAAAAAAACTAATTAAATTTATTTTTGTCAGTTTCTTTAAAAAGTGAAATAGCAAATAAAAGGAAAAAGCAATCTCTTAATCCCTCAAAGTCATTTATAATTGAAAGTTATTTTCTTGGATAACTCAAGAGTACTGTTCTACACAGGAATGCCCAATTTATTTTCTGTTTAGGCTTGGAATCATCAAATAAATAAACTGCTTTTATAACAGATTTTTGGTCAATGCTGTTAATAAGTTAGCAAGCTTAAAGAAAAAGTCCCCTCAAATGAGAAAAAGAAAATTTACATCTATAAGGTTATTTGTTTCTGCAGAAAGAAACTGATGATAATAAACCAAGTCCTAAAAACTAATCTACCTATCTTCTGGTCATATTCCTGTTCAAAATACCTCTTAATAGATTAAGTTATAGATAGCAACTCAGATTCAGAAAATCAAATAGAAATTATAACTTGGGAGATTTTTTTTTTTCAACAAGAGAATTTCACACAGGCACCCACAAAGACTGGCATGTAATCTAAGCTTATTCATTCAAGTAACATTTAAGCTTATTCATTCAAGTAACATTTCGACGTCTACTATGTATACACCGCATGGACACTATTAATAGTTGGGTCTCCTGAATTTAAAATTTGCTAGTACTCTTTTTTCAATATAGCAGATACATCTTTCACACCAAAAAGGGACTTTGTATTTAAATATTCTCAGTATTTTATCCCGAAGAACAAGACTAAAAATAAACAATGGGTAACTCAAAATGACTCTGAACTGTGTATGGCAGAATATTTTTACATGTTTGTTAGCATTTTATATTTTGAGTCATCTGATAGCCAACCGTTGCTCCCTCTATTAAAGAGGCTTAAAATCTGCAATCTTACAAAGGATGTGATTTTCTGATTTCTCATAAGAAATCATCTCTCTTTTCCTCCAGTATTTACATTAAGGATGAGTTCCACAATTGCGTTCTCAAGTTTGGAAAAGGTCATGAATCAGATAGGCCAGTGTCAGTCTCTACAACAAACCCCTTGTAGAATTTCAGAAGGTCAACCTACTTTCACTAGAAGAAAACCATATTATCTAAGCATACCCAGTTTACTATATCTTTTTTTAAAAACAGTATGACAGTTCTAGATTTCTTAAGTAAGGCTTCTTAAAAGAGTCAAGACATAATAGAATTTTCTAGATTTATTAAATAAGACTTCTTGAAAGAGGATCAAACCTCAATTCTAAATGATTAAAAAAGCAAACCAAAAAAAGAGAAAACTAGTTGATCCACAACTGCAAAGGATCAGAGAGAGAAAGAACAACTCAAGAAAGTAAATTTTTAAAACTAGCCTTTCAAAGATGCAATAGTTAATACATCCCTAAAACTATCATAATACAGACTGCCATTATACACTGAACTTTCACAAATTACCTTCTGAATTGTTACTATCTTTAAGAGAAAGAACTGGGGGAGGGAGAAGGTTAAGTAAAAAATAAGTTTTTATATAACATTAAATATTCAACCCAAAGAAATACAAATTCTTGAAATAAACATTGTATATTTGAACATGGTTACTTGAATTTTTTGTGCTTTTCTGAGTTTAACCCACCACAATCACCATTCCTTCCTAAGACCCCAACACATACACACACACACACACACACACACACACACAGAGTTTAAAAAAATACAAACCATATCCTTATATGTCAAAACACAAATTTCATAGAAGAGCACAAGAACTCAGAAGTCTCAGGACTTACCAAAATCAAAAAACAAACCACTACTAAGCTATGAGCTACTAAGACAAATTCAGATTTAATACATACACTGAATTTTGAATAAACTCGTAATCACTGGCTCTTGTATCACCAATTTTTTCTAACACATCGGAACTTATAAACTATGAAAGTCAATTATTAAGAATGAGCACGAAAAATCATAAAGGAAACAAATTACTATTAAAACAAAACTTTTTTTAAAAATCTGTCCATTTTAAAAGTATTTTGCCATAAACTGTTAAAATGAGTAGTTTTTTGAAAAGTTTTTTTCCCACTGCAATCGTCCTTATTAAAAGCAAAAATGCAATACTATCCAGTACTTTAGAATTTCCTGCTATTTATGAAACGGCTTAGACAAAATGCTTTTTTAATAAGTCGCTAAGAGAAATCCATGAAAACTGCAAGGAAACTGTTCAGGCAAGTTCCAATAAGGAACGTCATTTGAGCACTTTGCTTACAAGGACTCTAAACAGCATTAGTCAAACTACCTTCTGGGCTTTGGTTTTAATCAAGCTGACCTGATACGGACATCATTTACATGACTCACCTAAATAAAATCTAAATTACATTAAGGATCCATAACATAGTCACTTACCTACTATCATCCAGTAGATTACAATGTTCTATGAATCATATTAAATTATATAGATAGATTATCTATCCATCTATACAGATGAACACCCATCTAGAAGAAACATATATAGATATGGACAGATCAATGGATCTTTTTCCAAGACACCTTTGGAATAACTACTATAACCACTAACTGCAGAAAGACACCAAATGGCACAATTACTACACTGTGTTAGAGCTCAACGTACTTGATAATCTATACCCAAGACATTTTGATTATATTTCCTAATGAAATTTTTGTTTTCACCCTAAATAAAAAAATAAAATATCCTTAGCTCAGCAACAGCAAGCTGCCCAATTTGCTCTTATCCACAATGTAAGCACTTGTTTTAAGATGTAAAAATGTAAATAAACTCTAAAACATCTGTCTTCTCTAAGCTATTAGACCAGAAATTCACCTTTCACTAAATCCCTCAACTAAACCTTATTCTACAAGTGAATTCAGCAGAATTCATCCAATAACTACCTTCAAGACAAAGTGAAGAAAAAAAACCAATTTGATTCTATTTCTAGTTATTTTGGCCAATTATTTTGTGCTACCTTAAGAAGGACATCAGATCAATGCACTAACTAAATGTTATCCTGCCATTCAACAGATCTAAGTATATTACACCACCACTCATTGAATGAGTGAATAACCATAATCCCTGGTTCTATTCATATTCAGTGTAGTCCATGGTCCACTGAAAATCATCCCCAACATAACCTCAGCTTTTCTATGTACCACTGTGGAAAGAATATACACAGTATTCTTACCGAAGTCCCTTCCAAAGATACAGATTCACACTCCAACATTCTTTTTACTTTCTTCAAAAAATATTCAAGAACAAATACAACGTACTTTTCATTTTGAGTGCATCTAGAAATCAAGAAGTTCTGAAATTCATATGTGCAGCCGAAAGTTTAAAACTCAATTTGCAAATAAAATCCACATAATACTGGCTGTAGAGTATACAGAATCTAGACCCAGATACTGATATTCCAAATACCTAGCTGCTCCCTACAAGAATAAATAGTAAGCTTTTAGATGGGGGGGGGGGGACATATTCCTACAGCATTAACCAAACCTAACCACACACAACTGTGTTAGCAAAGGGAACACTGACAACTGTAGAAAAAACAGTACAAGTGTTTTTTAAAAATGTCTGACAACACCTTTAATTATATAAACCAATTGAGACTCTACAACTTCAACAGCAATGGCAATTTTAAAAGATGCCCAAGGTATATTAAGTAAGTCTGGCAAATTTCACACTTCTTGGTGCCACCACAAAACCAAAATTACTGAGCAGAATATAAGTGTGATCTGATAAGGCAATTCTTAAATCTTTCTCCCATCCAACATAGCTAGAGTAGTATGATGACCACTATCAAAAACCAATCCTTTCTAAAAATAAACATGTACACCCCATTTCAAAAAAGAAGAGGTAAGTAGAGGATCATAGTGGAGAATATGTTTGAAGTCTGAAAACTAGTTTAGTCAGATAACTGAAAAGTTAGGTTTTTGACATTTGCCAGCAGTCCCACAACGTGCTGGCCCTGTGCCATCGTGGCCTGGTGCCAGCCTGATGCAGGGCGAGGCTAAAAATAGCAGCCAAGCAGCAGCTGGAACACACAGGTCCTTGTGACCTCAGCTTTAGTTCCCTAAATCAAGGGAGGTTGGAGGGGAGGAGGCAACCGCAGGCAAAGAAGGGAACAGAATAAGCTCTTGGCTGGTACTTCCTACCTCTTCAGGATTTCTTCCCTTTTTTCCTACCACTCCCTCCCCCTCCTACTGCTTACTCCCTCCACTCCATTCCCCCATACTCAAAAAAGGTAGAAAAAGAAGAAGGGCAGTGAGGCAAGGAGAGAAAGAAAGAAGACAGTGGAACGCTGAAGAAGTTGGGTTCAGAGGCTCCTCCACCTCCTATCCCCAGGTCTCACTTGATTCGACCATCATCACAGAGCAGCCATTGGTCATTGCAGTCCTCAGCTTTACCATGGTCTACAGGAAGTAGAAGAAAAAAAATCACACAGGGGATTGGCAGGGAAGGGGAGGCCTAAAAGATGGTGCCAAGAGTACAAAATCCTAAGTGCTAAAGCTTAAAGAGTGCTAAAAAAACAAAGTCCTAAAGAAATAGGGCAAACGTATTTAAAAAAAGGTCCTCACTCATCACATATACCAATCAGATTACAAATTTCTGGTATTTGAGTTTTAGGGGTGTATTTTATGACAAATATTTATAAAAGCCATGACCATCTTCTCTGAAGAAATGAGTTAAGATAAAGCAGTAGCAGAAGCAAAGGTTGAGCATAACCAAATAACAGTGCTGCCTTCAACTTCCGCAGGCCTTCACCAAGAAAGATCAACACAACACTAGAAGAGGCTCCAGGCTCTGAAATTATAAAATATCTATACTTCATTTATAAAAATGCTGGTCACTGTCGGCAAATATTTTAACAGGTACAATGTGGCACATATAGCGTTCGAAATTGTACCGATCTAATTAAGTAAGAGAACTTAAATCTTGCTTCTGTGGACTCACTCTACACACTATCTTCCTATGCATATTTTCTGTATAATATCTTCCATCATTAGAGATCTGACACCAATTAACAATGAAAAATGTATTAAGTAAACAGAGAGACTGTTAAATAAGGCAGGATCAGGCAGTGAGTCACCTGAATTTTAAGCACATTAATTCACTAAATGAGCTTCCAATTTATCTGATCAGCTCATTCGGTTAGCAAGAGTTTAAACGTACTGACAGGTCCTACTGCATCCTTCAAATTAACATCTTTCCAATAAACGCTCTCTCTCAAAGAATATTAAATCTTTTTACCAGCAACAAGAAATAGTATGATTTTTAATCATAACACTTAAAAAGGGCCTTAAACATAACACTTATAAACATAACAAAAAGGGACTTAAACAAGATATGGTTTCTTAAATATACCTTGAGAGATTACCTTTGCTTCATATGTATCACATTTAGATCTAACCTACAAGTTATTCCTCTTTCAAAAGTTAAAACTGCCCAGTGGAAGGATGATTAAAATCACCCCCACAACCATCTTCCAAAGCTGAAATTCATTCATAAAAGGAATTTTTGAAATGCAGTGTTTCAAGTCAAATTTTAAAATACATATTAAAAATCATAGCTGTGATCACAATTTAAAATTCTGGACACTACGAAAATCACTCTAGAAAGTAGAAAGACTATAAATCTAAAGATGAACCTTCTGGAGTAGTTAATGATGACACATCATGGGCAGTATTACTTAGAGGCTAAGAGTACCAGGCTGGGGCTGGCTCGTTAATGTACCAGCCCCAGCCTGTGTCATTAGGCAAAAGCCATTTTCATTTTTTTCTATGCTTTGGTTTCCTCATCTGTAAAATGAAGATGATAAAAGTACATACACCTCATAGGACTGTTAAGAAATACAAAGTGCAGGCTCCTGGGTGGCTCAGTTGGTTAAGCGACTGCCTTCGGCTCAGGTTATGATCCTGGAGTCCTGGGGCTCCCTGCTCAGCGGGGAGTCTGCTTCTCCCTCTGACCCTCCTCCCTCTCGTGCTGTCTGTCTCTCATTCTCTCTCTTTCTCTCAAATAAATAAATAAAATCTTTGGGAAAAAAAAGAAATACAAAGTGCTTGGAGCAGTACCTGACACAAGGTTAAGGCTATGAAAGTGTTAACTAATATTATTACTATTACTATTAGTAGATATTGCTGCAGTCGTATTAAAGAGGCTCACTGTAAATCATGCTCAGCTCAGTGAAGAAAAGCCCCCAATCATACAAGAGGTCTTTCAGAGTTGGAGAGATTACCGAAGTTTTGAGACCACATCAACTACATGAAAGACCCTATACATCTAGCAGCTATGTAATACCATCTACTGGCATAAGGGTAGGGGACATTGACAAAAACATTGAAAAACTTACGAACACAGGTCAAAGGTAGACACTAGTGGTTAAGTTTTCATAAATATACTCAATTCAGAGCAACCAAATTTCTTACTGGGTATTAACTTCTGTTGTTCCACATAAGCATTTTAAACTTTCGGTAAATTCTTTACTCCATAAATGTACAGGTGTAGGAGTACATTCATGTGTGTTCACATGGCTGTAATACAATTTCATAGTTAACCCTTGTAACTCACTTTTCCAAAACCTTAATCTCATCTTAGAACCTCTACAATTTCCAAATGTCTACAAATATTTCACACTAGCATATATTTAGCATGCTAGATCATTGCTTAACTGAAGCTGTTAGATTCTGGCCAGATACTAAAATGCTATCTAGAAATACTTTTATAACATTCAATAAAATGTTAGCCAGATAATCTCTCCAACAGTCCAGTCATTCTACATTCAAGAATATGCCTGTCCTGGGGCTGGGGCGCCTGGCTAGCTCAGTCAGTGGACCATGTACAGCTATTGATCTCGGGGTTGTGAGTTCAAGCCCTACATTGGGTACAGAGATTACTTAAAAATAAAATCTTTTAAGAAATAACAATAATAATAATGTTTGTGCTGGGGCATCTTGCTGCTTCAGTCAGTGGAGCGTGCAACTCTTGATGTCGGGGTGTGGGTTCAAGTCCCACATTGGGTGTGGAGATTACTTACAAATAAAAAATCTTTAAAAAAAAGAATACGCTTGTCCTGAGTTCTGGAGTTTTGTAAAACTTACCAAACAATCTCAGCAGAGTAAGAGGCAGCCTGAATAGTGGAAAAACCAAAATTTAAGGTTTAACTTTGCAATTTACTATCCCTCTCTGGACAAATTACTCAACATGTCTGGGCCTCAGCTCTACAAGTAGGTAATGACTATCATGCAAAAGCATTTTGTAAAAACAGCTTCTCATCTGTTAGCATATTTTAAGAAGAAACAGCACAAAGCATCTGTACACAAGGGTCACTGGGATACGCTTTGGGTCATGATACTCAAATGACATCTGAGTTTATCTCCTTTTGTGCTCACTTGTGAACTTCAAATTAGTTACAAATATATAAATAAATACATGTAAGTATATACAATACATATTAACTGACACCAAACTAATTATCACTTAGGAATCCCACAAATACAAAACACTTAGCATATCCTTAGCAACAGAGGTTTCACTTACTATTTGCTGAAAGTCAACCTTTAAATTTCAAATGAAAACCAGATTTTGCACTGCATTCTCTCTAAAGCTTGCTTTAGCTACCTTTTCTAAATCAGAAAAATAAAGGAAGCATCCTATTTCTAAAGAACTGAAAACCATGTACAAAGCATATTCTTAGCAAAACACAGGGCACTGAAAAATACTCAGGTTTTTAGAACAAATCTAACCAACGTACTTTATTTTTGAGACTCTGACTAGGACTGAGGAACTAGAGTCTATTTCCATGGGGCAAGACTATGTAATATTTTTCGCCAAATTACCATGTGATACTGATTTCTCAAAAGGAGATGGAGAGTCTTTCCATCCATTTCAAGAAGGAAACAGTTTATGTTTTCTAATTTACAGTAATCCCCAAACATTTACATATGTCAAAAAATTGATAAACCAAGAAAATTAAATTAGGCTTTTTTTATTGTGAGAAAAAACTGTTCTTGAAATTATATCCCAGTAATTTGAAAGATAACTAAAAATGATTTTGTGGGTTCCATGTAGTTTATCATCACTTTAAAAATAGTTGCCTATAATCTGCGTTGTTTCTAAGATGTTTATACTTACCTATAATCTTCTTTCTTTTTAGGATATTTGTCCTCTTAAATGTAAAAGTTGGAGGTCAACAGCAGTTCAAGTTTAATGACTGCCCCTATAAAAATTTCTAACACCACAAGAGTTTGTTTTATCATATGTATATATAACTAAGCTTCTTAAAGGTACCAAATTCACTTTGAATTATTGAAGAAAACTGGTTTTCTAACACAAAAATATAGAGCATGTAAGCATGTGGATTTACTACAGATCCAATCATGTAGTTTTTAAAAGGGGCAGCTTTCTTAAAAGACATCAGTATTCCTCCACTGCCATCTTGTTCACTGAACATGTTACCAGCTAAAATCAAACATCATTAACTAAACCTTTAATATGAGTGTGACCAGAAAAGATATGCTGGTCTCTGTCTTTCCAAATGAAACATTCAGAGTTAGAAGTGATGGCAAATGATTACCCATTGTGAAAAGAAAAGAGGCCCAGGATAAACATCTTAAAAATCAGCCAAGACATACTTAAGACAATAATGACTTGAGCTGTTCAATTAATTGCAATAATTCTTCTATTAAAGGACATGTTCTACAGGCATCCTGATCCTTCTAAAAGAAAAGCCATCAAAGTCTTTGCAAAAAGGATGAAATTCAACGTACAGTTTAAATAAAATAATGGGGATGGCCTTTTCCTCTTCAACCCGAAGATATACTAAGAATACAACTCTAGGGCAAGATATTAAAGACTGAAGCAAGAGTAAAGATGTTTCCTTAATTCAAATCTGCAATTCATCTTCCAGTATTACCGAAATCTTCAGGCTACAAAATGTTTTGTTTCCTGAACACTTTAGCTTTCCTCACTGAACCAATACTTACAACAAATTCCAAGATGTTCTCACCTAAAATTGAAATTTTAACTTTCCTCAGAACAATGCTGAGCACATTTGAGGTGCGCAGATACTTTGAAAAATCAACAACTTCAAACACTTCAACTGGCACAGAATAAAAAATACATATGCAACTATAGTTTCAAAATTTTTTCTTTTGTGTACTTCTTCCTTAATCAAACGGCAGAAAACGTATAGGATCTGATTTTAAACCATTCTATATTACCACTTTACTCTAGAAAATGCTTTCACTGAAATTACTACCACCAATAACCAAAACACCCAATTCTGAAAGTGCATCTAGAATCACATCTTTACATAACAATCTCTGGTCTATAAAGAAAATCAAAACACTCAAAGAAATACCAACAAATTAGCCTTAAATAAATTAAGTGATTAAAAAAATTTTTTTTAAGATTATTTATTTATTTATTTGAGATACAGAGAGAGAGAGAGAGCATGAGCAGAGGGAGAGGCAGAAGCAGGCTCCCCGCTGAGCCAGGAACCCGATGTGGGGCTCGATCCTGGACTCTATCATGACCTGAGCCAAAGGCAGACGCTTAACCATCTGAGCCAGCCAGGCGCCCCTTAAGTGTATAAAAATTTTATCCGTCCTAATTCTAAAAAAGATTCCCCGTTACTACCTTGCCACCCCCTAAAACAAGAGATTTTAAGTTATGAATCTGAAAAGACCATAATAATGTGTTTACCAAATTGTTAACAGAATTCCAGACAATATTCTTTTCTCCCAAAAGTTACCAGCAAAACAAAAACAAAAAAAAAGCAACTCCTTTTAAAACTTATCTCCTTCCTGCCCATACTAAAGACAAGACCCCAGTTTTGTTTAAACACTTCTTACTTTTAAAATGATTGGTCACAAATAAGGAAACTTGCCCGTTTCAAAACAAAACTGAATGTACACCAATCTTCAGAAAGGGAACACATGTACCCCCAAAACAAAAAAATATAAACTAATTAAAAAACACAAGAATAATTTTTCTAAAATTTTTTATTACAAAAATATATGCTTCTTTTTCTACTTTGAAGAAAAATCTGACCGTAACACAATCGTAGAATGAAAAGTAAAATTACCCCCAAAACTGTGCCTATCCACTTGACTGCCCTTCTCCAAAGATAGCCACTATTCAATGGTTGTTTGTGTAGCCTTCCAGACATTTTTATACATCTGTAAGTAAAGTCTATCTTTTTTGTTTTAAATAGAAATTACAGCCTACTGTATGAATAGATGACTTGTTTTTAAATGAATATTCTAGTCACCTTTTTTTGTCATTATATATATTTCTCTCCTTCACTATTTTTCATGGTGGCATAGAATTCCATTGAGTACTTCTTAACCACTGCCCTTCTGATGGAAATTTCCATTGACTCCCGCTTTTCAGTATTACAAATCACACTGCAATGAGCACTGCTCACCGTATAGAACATCTCTGTGCACTAATATCAATATATCTGCAAGAGAAATTTCTAGAAATGACACAAAAAAGACTGAACCAAGCAGCTGGAGAGGCAGCATCTTCTCCCACCTCCTCACCCAATTCTGAGTACTATCTATCCATCTTTTTTGTCTTCACCAATGTGGCAGATAAACATGCCATGTCACCTTTGCTTGTTTCTCCTTATGTAAGAGTGAAGACAAATTTATTAATCATTTGCATTTCTTTATGAAAGGCGTTGCCCATTTTTTAACTTACTCATCTTTCTCTATTTTTTAAACTAATTTTTCAGAGTTCTCTGTTAGCCTCCAACATGCTGCACATATTTACCCCATTTAGCTGCTTATCATGTTTTCAGCCCTACAGAAATTCTTAGTTTTTTTATCTAATTAAATTTGCCTTTTATAAAAAAAAAAAAAACAACTGTCTTTTAATTCGAGTTGTCTTTTTAATTTGAGTTCCAGATCATATTAGGAAAGCTCTTTGCCAGGCAAAATTTCAGGGAAATTTTTTTACGTGACTTCTAAAATCATTATTTCAATGATGTCAACAATATTAACATACAAGCACCCTCAGCAATGGCTCCCTTCTAATGTATCATTATTTAATGAAAATAAGCCAGCCACACTTTCTCTAAAACTTCCTATAATCAACTGATGGATAGCTCTGCACCAATTAAATACCATTTACAACTACTACACCAAAGGCTTAATTTTCTTCCTTTAAATTTCTTTTTAAAATAGGAGTTGAAAAATAGCAAGTATGTTTAATTTCTGGGAAGTCCCAATTCTCCGACCCTCAATCCTTAAATAATCTTCAACAGTGTCAATATAAAATGAAGTCCAAAAACTAGATTTTATCCATTGCATCTATAATTTAGTCACCTCTACAAAAGTCAGTGAATACTTCCTGTACAAACAAACTTATAATTTTGCAATACCAGAAAATTGCTTATGGTCCTATCATGGTATCGTGTTCTTTTCCATTTCAGGTTCTGAAGCTAAAACGACTTCTACCTCAGCTCGCAAAATTATAAAATAAGCCTCTTATGTTAGTATACCAATTCAACCCACCAATTAAAGCTAAATTAGATGGTTAATCTAGCCATTCTCTCCATCCTCCATCGAGAACAAAAATCCTGGTCCTAAGTTTTCTATCTCACAGTGCCAGCTGCCAGCATTTAACAGCCTTCCATCTCGTAAGCTGACTGGCACAACAAGTAATACAACTTGGAAGTTAAGGAAACTGGCAAAACTCAGCGGAAAAAAGAATATTTTCCACAATCTGTACAGCACTTGTTTAGCACGTATGTGTTTCCGAAAGGGTGGTCAACTCTTCAAACTATGCAAGAACCATCACACTGCTTCACATCAACCACTGCCAACTCCATTCAGTGGCCTCCTTCCCCTTTGGGGACTATTCAAAAAGTTACTATTTTCTTTTACAACTCACTCAGGCCTCTTCACTGATGAAAGCAGGCAAAGCCCACGCTGTGTGTCTGTCTCCCAGAGAAGATTGCATCTTTTATTTATCGTCCCTTGGCTTTATTTTCACAGTGAATTCCTGGCTTAAATGTAATCAGCCAAGAAACCCTCCCTATGTGCTCTCCTGTCATTCCTCATTGCTTGCAAGCAGAGTCAAGCATAGAGGGGGGAAAAAAAAACTGAACATTGGCAGCCAAGCCATAAAAATTCCCAAACTCTAGTTTGGTTATACTGAGAAACCATGGATGTGCTTCAATCCGTTTCAACCCAGCAGGAAACAAGGGGGGCATGGGGATTGAGGAAAGAGGTATAACTTTAAACAATGTTAACTAGAATTTTTTTTTTTAAGAAGGATGAAGAGCCTCAAAAGTTAAACCCCCTCCAGAAATAAGGAAAAGGTACAGAACCTAGAAAAGACAACACTGGGGGCCGCCTTTGGAAATAAATGACCATGCGGAAAATCACGTTTGCAGATTGCATTAGAATTCAAATTAACCAGAGAGGATTAAAGAAACCTTCATTCTCTTTTGGGGCCCCTATCCAGACCCCCACTCGACTCCCAAAGAGAGGAATAAAAAGAACGGACTACGGAAAGAAAAGATGAAAAATCAGAGACAGTGATGCTTCCAACCGTCTCCCCATTCATTAGGTACCATGCTCACCACAACAACACTGTTTAAAGTAGACAGCAACACGGGAAGGGGGGACAGAAAATATGCCGTTTGCGATCAGGAGAAAAATACGAGAAGGGAGTTTCATAATAGCATTGTTCTTCTCAGTCCAGCCCAAACATCCCCATCCTACGGCTGAAAAAGATATCTGGCCAGAAAAAAACACTGGGGGCAGGGAGCGACGACAGAGAAAGCTTTTAAACTCGGTATTTGAGAAAACTCTCATGGTCTGTCAGAGAAAAGAGAGCTGTGCAGCTTTAAATCACAAGTCCTTCTCTCGCCTTTGTCAAATATCTTCTACTTTACAAGCTTTGAAAAGAAATAAAGAGACTCTTTTGTTTGGGTCCCCCTTTTCGGAGGATGACAGAAAACTGAAAGGGGTACAAATAAACCTGAAAATGAGAACAAAGTGCGGGGTCGCGCCCAGCTGCCAGGCGGCCGCGCCTGGAGGGACACTGCGCGGCCGCGGAGCCCCTCCGCCTCGCGCTCCTGCCGCCGCCGGCTGCGAGCGCAAAGCCCGTAACTGCTCCCCGCGGCTCGCCCCGCGCACGGCCACCGGCCACCCAGCGCTAACCAAACTCCGGCGGCAGGGGCCCCGGGCACCGCCGGCCCCGGCAGGAAAGGGAAGCGCCAGCCGCTCCTTCCCGGGCTCGCGCCCATCGACTGGGGGACGCCCTCGGGGGGGAGAGAGGTCTCTGAGGAGAGGGGGTCCGGCCCGCTGCCCCCTCCCTCCCGCGCTGCTTCTAGGCAGGGGAGGCGCGGGGAAAAAAACAGACATTTAAATCCCGGGGCCGCCGGCGGAGCTCGCCCGGGCCAGACCAGACGCCGCAATGACCCCGGAGAGCGCCGCGGCCGCCAGCCCGTCGGAGCCCCGAGAGGAGCGGCAGCCGAGTGGCATTAAAATGTAGTCCCCACCCCTCCAATAGAGGGGGCGGGGAGGGGGAGAGAGGAGAAAGAAAGAGGAGCGAGCGGCAGACAAGGGGAGAGGGCAGGGAGAGCGCAGAGTGCGGCCCGGCTGCCGACTCGGCCCCGGCCGGCATTGTCTGTGCGGCCCGCGCCCCCTCCCCCGCCCCGCACGGCCCCGCCACACACACCCTCCGCCGGAGCCCGGCCGTCCGCCTGCGCCTTTGTCCACAACCACCCCCCGAAAAGGGCGAGCAGCCCTCCGGGACGTGCTCCCCGGGAGGAGGGCGGGGTACGGAGCGGGCCGGGGAGCACCCGACAACCCACCCCGCCAACCCCGCCGCGGGGCGAGTCCTGCTGATTCATTTCCCACTCGCGCTGGCCCGTCCGGGGAGACGGAGGCGGGGAGGGGCGAGGAGGAAATGGGCGCTCCGCTCGGGAGGACGGTCCGGGCCGGTGAGGGCACCGGGCGGGGTGCGGACGCGCGCCGGGCTGAGGGGCGCCCCCCCGAGGGATTGACGGACCGACGGACAGACGGCTCCGCGGCTGCCCCGTGACTCACCGACTTGCAGGACGTTGTCGACGCAGCCGCTCTCCAGCAGCGCGATGCCCCGGCGGAAGGGCAGCCGTGTCTCGTCGCCGCCGTCTGCCGCCCCGGCGGCTCCCACCGACGGGGCCCCGGCCCCGGCGGCGGCGGCGGCGGCGGCGGCAGCGGCGGCGGCGGCCGAGGTGGCGGCCGGCGAGGACG